>NW_007260132.1:612516-620453 GCF_000164805.1 Carlito syrichta | reverse complement strand
AAAAAAAAAAAAAAAAAAAAAAGAAAATGAGGTACTTCCGTTAAAAGAAAAACCACCCAGGAATCAAGGAAAGAAATCCTACTTTTTAGGGAGTCTGCACTTGTGAACATTCACTTGACAGCCCTGGACATGCGTCCAGCCTTCCATGTGCCAGGCTGGTAAGGAGAGAGAGGTGAAACCTTCTGGACGGGCAGCAGAGCGAGGCAAGCGGCCGGAGGTTCCCTAAGGCCGGAGGCTGGCTCTGAAGGGAAGGATGGGTAAGAAAGCTTTAGGGACCGGGGGACGTGACCAGGGAAGTGGAGGGTGGAGTTCTGGTGATGCGGCCATTCTGGAGACGTCCAGGTCTCCGTCGGTGGCCCCACAGATGAAGCTGCGGAAATGGAGTGCGGGTGGCAGCCACAGGTTGGGCGAGTCCAGGGACACGGAGCCCCAGGGACTGGGCCAACCACCCACAGGAACACCCTGCCAGGATCAAGGAAGGAGCTGGGGTGGAGAAGAAGATGGGAAATGGGTGCTAGCTTTTGGGTGATGGGGGAGATTGCTTGGCGGTCACTAGATGGCAGGAATAAGACCGGGACAGGGAGCTGAGTCTCAGACGAGTCAGAGGGGTAAAGTTCACAGCAGTAGCCTCAGGAAGTTTTAAGGTAGGCCACCAGATTTTTTTTCTTTTTAGTTTCCCCAAATCTTGAAAAGTAAGCAGTCAGGGTCAGTGCATAGATAACTTTCTAGGGACGCGGGTGTTAGAACGGGAGGGATCACAGAATTGACAAGTCCAACCCCTTTACTATGCAGACACGGAGACTGATGCTTACACTCACCCAAGGCTACAGCTAGCCTGACTGACCTGCAGAATCCAAAATTCAGTTTAACTCTTGGAAGACGGCATCGAGGAATTCCTTCAAGGATGGCACAGAGACTGGGGTCTCCTGGCCTACCTGCCATAGGTTTCAACCTGCACTCATGTCATTACCTTTTTCTCTACAGGCAACAGCATGCATGAACCAGTTCAGGGCTCTAGGATTTGACTTTTTTAGAGAAACCATTGGCACTGTAGCCCTCATGCATGCAACTTTAATGTTTTGTAAGCTTGGCGGGGAAGTCTTCTCTGCAGTCGGACATGAGCATGATTGGGCAACGCCAGGGTTATAGGCACGCGTCCAGTAGTCAGGATCAAAAGAAATGGAGCGGGAATGACTTTCAATATTCAGAGGGGACCAGTTCACGCACTCTTTCAAGGATGACTTACTTAAAGCTGATTTTTTAAAAATAGGGGCTAGCTACAAACAATAAAGTTCATCTAATGGGTGGTAACTGGCATTAAAAAATCAAGTAACAGAACAGAAAATACCAGGATGGAATCCAGTTGCTTTGGGAAAGTTTTATTTCAGGTGTGTGTGTATGTTGGGTCCTGGGTGAGCTGAAATGGCTCTCAGTAAGACTTAAAATTCCCATGAATGTATTACTTCAACTATATTTTATTAACTAATTATATTTAACAGATTCATTATTTTAATTTTATGCTAACCTAATTCCATACAATGATTCCATGGAGTTTTTGGTTTTTTTTTTTTAAATACTGGGAAAACTTGTTTAAACAGGTAAATATGCCTCTGGAATTACTTTTAATTGTATGTTCATGCCTCAAAACAATGAGTATCAAAATGGGAAATTTTCATGAGAACAAGTTTAATCGTGGTCAGCGATCACGAAATGAGGAACTAAGACTCAGCTTTCTTAGAGACCATAATTATCGACTTCAAGGTTTATAGACAAGCAAACTATAGTTTTTATCATCAAATCTTTCTTTCATCCAGTCGTTAAGCATGGACTGAATTCATCTACTTAGCAAAGGAACACACAGTTGGTTCTCCATGGGTTCTGCATTTGAGGACAAAAAATATTTCTTAAGCAAATGAAGAGCTGTGTCTGTACTGAACATGTACAAACCTTTTTCTTGTAATTATTCCCTAAAAATATACTATAACAACTATTTACCCAGCATTTATTTTATTTAAAAAAAAATTTTTTTTGACTTATTATAGAGATGAGGTCTCGCCAGGTTGCCCAGGCTGGTCTCAAACCCTTGGACTTAGGCAATCCTCTCGCCTCAGCCTTCCAAAGTGCCAGGATTACAGGTGTGAGCTACTGTGCCTGGCTTACACAGCATTTAGCTTGTATGAGGTATCATAAGTTGAGATGATTTAAGAATACGGGAAGAGGTATGTAGATGATATGCAAATACTACACCATTTTATATACAGGACTTGAGCTTCTGTGGATTTTGGTATCCATGTCCCAATTCCCCATGCATATTGAGGGATGACTGTACTATTACAAGAACAAAAGGACAGGTTGCAAACTTTTTTTTTTTGAGGTGGAGTCTCACTCCATCACCCAGACTGGAGTGCAGTGGCACGCTCACGGCCACCGCGGCCTTGACCTGCTGGGCTCAGGTGATCCTTCCGCCTCAGCCTTCCAAGCAGCTGGGATCACAGGCGTTCGCCACCATATCTGGCTAATTTTTTGACTTGTAGAGATGAGGTCCTGCCAAGTTGCCCAGGCTGGTCTCAAACCTGTGGGCTCAGGCAATCCTCTCACCTCGGCCTCCCAAAGTGCTGGATTATAGGCGTGAGCCACCATGCCTGGCCTTAATAAAAGATGAATTTTTTTTTTTGAGTCAGAGTCTCACTCTGTTGCCCAGGCTGGAGTGCAGTGGCACACTCACGGCCACCGCAGCCTCGACCTGCTGGGCTCCGGTGATCCTTCCCCTTTAACCTTCCAAGTAGCCGGAACTACGGTGTGTGCTACCATGCCCAGCTAACTTTTTGAGATATGGTAGAGACGAGTTCTCACCCAATTGCCCAGGTTGGTCTTGAACCCCCGGGCTCAGGCAATGCTCTCGTTTTGGCCTCCCAAAGTGCTGGGATTGCCCTCACTAAGAAAGTTCACACCCTTGTCCGCTGCCAGTCATCACCCCCGTCACATTACAGATGGCCTGATATGTGCTTGGGGCTGTTCTCACCGTTTTGTATACATATGCTTTCCGTGAATCAATATGCATCCTTGTGAGTCATGTAAGCGCTTAATCTATTTTTTTAAAAAAGGCCCTTTTGTCAGGACCCACTAAATGAATTTCATAGTCACTAGTGGGTGTAACTCAGCCGGAAATCACCCTTTACCTGTGTCTACCCGAGGTAAAATGCCAGCGGAGGAAGTGAATTAGCACACAGTCCTGGCATTCTTTTCTTAAGTCAAGGCCACCTCTACTTTGTGAGTTACCATTTTGACGGGCATATTTTTACTGGCAAGTAACCTTCACAACACCATACAGCAGGATATAGCTATTTGTAGTTTATAAAGTACGGTCACATGTTTTCACACCTCACATAATTTTCACAATAACGCAGCACTTCGGGTGTTATCACCTCCGGTTTTGAAGCTAAGCTAGCAAGTCAGAGAGGTTAAGTAAGCTGCTCAAAGTTAATGGACCCACTATTGTGTTCTTCTGTTTGTATAATTTGTATCTTGTTTTCTGATTGTAAAAATAACATGCGCTCGTGAAAATACTCAAAAGTATTATGAAAAAATAAAAATTATTTTCATAGTGACAACCTTTTTTAACATTTCTGGGTATTTTCTACTGTTGGTTTGTTTTTAAGTTTTACTTTTATAAAATAGGGTGGCCTTTGATAGCCCACATAAGGACAGAAGAAGTCACAGCCTCTTGGGAGAGGGGGGCTGATCCCATGCCAAAGCTTTCCTTACAACTGCTGGACAATGGAACAACATAAAAACCAACAACCTGGCCAGGTGCAGTGGCTCAAGCCCATAATCCCAGCACTTTGGGAGGCTGAGGCAAGAGGACTGCCTGAGCCCAGGGGTTCGAGACCAGCCTGGGCAACCTGGTGAGACCTCGTCTCTACAATAAATCAAAAAATTAGCCAGGCGTGGTAGTGCGCACCTGTAGCTCCAGCTACTCGGAAGACTGAAGTGGAAGAATTGTCTGAGCCCAGCCGGTCGACGCTGGGGTGACCGTGAGTATGCCACTGCACTCCAGCTTGGGCAACAGAGTGAGACTCTGACTCAAAACAAGCAAACAATCCCATTAAAAACTGAGCAAAGGACGTGAACAGACATCTCTCAAGAAGAAAGGCAAGCCAAGAAATACAAGCAAAGCAATACAAGCAGACAACAAACACATGAAAAATGTTCAATATCACTAATTGTCCGAGAAAAGCAAATTGAAACCACAAATGAGACATCACCTTACACCAGAGTGACTGTTAGTAAAACAGCAAAAAACATGTTGGCGTGTTTGTTCGTGTTGGCATAAATATGGAGAAAAGGGAGCACGGATACACTGTTGGTAGGAACATAAACTAGTTCACCCTCTATGAGAAACAGTATGGAAATTTCTCAAATAACAAAAAAATAGAACTACCATTCGACCCAGCAATCTTTCTACCCAAGTGAAAAGAAGCCATCGTACAAAAAAGACACCTGTGGCTGCATGTTTATTGCAGCACTATTCACACAGCAAAGTCATGTTACCAATGTAAGTGTTCATCAGCAGTTGACTGAAAACAGAAAACTGGTACACACACACCGTGGAATACGACGCAAAAAAAAAAAAAGAATGAAATCATGTCTTTGGCAACTACGTGGAGAAATTGGAGGCCATTTTCCCAAGAGAACTAACACAGAAAGCGAAAACCAAACACCCCATATTCTCCCTTGTAAGTGGGAGCCAAACAACGGACACACACGGAAATAATGACCCTGGGACTCCAAAAGGGACCGGCAGGGGGTGGAGCAACGGTGGAAAAATGACCTGTTGGGCCCGTTGGCAGGAGAGGTACTCTAGAAGCCCAAGCCCCACCAGTATACCACGTGCCCACGTGACACACATGCACAGGCACTCCTCGAATCGAAAATAAGTTCTTGAAACAATTTTAGAGAGCTGTTCCCAGCCAGGCTCTCTTCTTCCTTTTTGGGAGCGTCCTTCGAAGATCCGTGCAGTCAGTGCACGATGGGGCAGGGGAAAGACAGAAACACACTCAAAAGTTTTGGGACACTGACACTGTCAATTCAAACCAGAAAAAAGAACCCAACGTTTTTCTAACTAAAATTACCTAACACTCAGCTGAGAGAGAGAGAGACAGGGAGAGAGCGGAGAGGGGAGGAGAAGAGAGGGAGGGAGATGCAAGAACTCCAGGGACGGTGTGGCCGTGTGGCCTCCGGGACACTTCTAGTCCCCACACACAGCGGAGTGAGGACTCTAACCCAGAGGTCCAGCTTCTGCTCCCTGGGTGACCTACATACCAAATCCTGTCCCCTTGAGCTACAGAGGTCCCGTTTACATCATCTTGCCTATGCTTCGCATCTTTTATATGACTTGCTGCTTTTTGATACGAGTCTATCACACAGTGATTCTTGCTGGGGGCTCAGTAACCTTTTATCATCTAGACACTATGTATATAGGTTTCAAATGTAGTTGAGATGCAAATAAATTAAGTGAACTTATGATCATGAAAGCAATGAATTATTCTTAGTAATGTCTCCGAGTAAGATTGATACATGCCCCCGTTCGATGTGCACTACACACATAGTGTATTATAGATTATATTACGTATTACACATGAAATAACAGTAAAACTCGTAATAGCAACAGTTACAAAGGGAAAGCGAAGTAACTTATCTGGACGTCCTCGCCCTGTAATCCTTCCAAAAGCAGTTACCTGTGTAAAGAAAACGTGTTGGAGTGTCCTCCCACCACGACGTCCACACCTCTCACTTTCTGAGCGATGAGTTTATCCATTTCAAAACCAGAGTGTCCCAGCGCAATAATTTTGTTCACGTTCAGAGTTTTTAACTTATCTACCTCAGGTTGCAATGCAGTGATTTCATCTTCAAATACTAGATTCGTTCCTAAGGAGCAAAATAAACAAAATGACATTTATTAACGATAATTTTTATTGTATTGCTTATCATATCTACTAACATGCCAAGTGTAAATACTTTAATTTACTGACGCTCTTAAATTAGTAAAGCCAAAACATATTTATGTACTAAATGCAAAACCCCTAAGAAGTAAATAAAAATTTAAAGGAGCATCCAGTTCGATTTGCTTTATTTTGCATTCGTTTAAGGTTGTTATTTTGCTTGAACTCGGTCTCAAACTATGAGGAGGCTTCAGATATGGTTTGTTGTTTTTTATTTTAATGAACGAATTCACTTAGAGACAGGGTCTCACTCTGTCATCCAGGCTGGAGTGCAATAGCGAGATCATAGTTTACTCTAACCTTGGCCTCCTCCCGACTCAGCCTCCCAAGGAGTTGGGGCTAGAGGCACCCACTACCACGCCCAGCTAAGTTTCTGACATTTGGCAGAGACAAGGTCTCACTAGGCTGCCCAGGCTGGTCTTAAACTCCCGGGCTCAAAGCATCCTCCACTTCAGCCTCCCAAATTGTTGAGATGACAGGCATGAGCCGCCGTGCCCAGCCAGTTTGCTTTATATACTTTTTCATATTTCAACTTTCACGGTATCCATGCAAGAAATGCTTCAGCATGTTGGCACGACGTATAAAGCAGGATCAGAAAATCCAAGGCATTGGTTGGAAACTTGGGATGGTCAGTCTTCACAGCTAAACCTGTCAGCAAGCAGTCCTTGCATGCCAGTCTTCACACGGCGGCTGGGAACTGAGTGGTGCTCACTTTAAGTGGACGTCAGCGTGACAGCATTATGGAGCTCTGCATTAAATAGGACACACATCTAGTGACAAGAGAGTCCTCCAGGTAGTCCAGCCGCCCTGTGCGAACGTCTAAGAACCGGCTCTAACCTGAAGATGAATGAGAGCTCATGACGAACTCCCGACCTGCAGGAGTCTGCAGACCCTACGTTGGAAAGTTCTCATCTCCCAAAGAGCAATGAGATTAAGGAAAGGCATCCCTTGGTCCACTGTGACGTCTAGGAGTCTCTGTGGGTCTCCGCAGGGATCGCTTGAGTCTGTCACTTCAGTCAACGCCACACGTGCAAATGGTGAGGAAGGAGAATCCATGCCTGAGTCACAGCCAAGGAGGCCCCAGACCGGCGGCCTGAACACCAGCAGCGCTCAGACACGTTGACCCAGTGAGGTTGCCAGTGGCTGGCAGGCAACACTGGAAAAGCAGGGGCTGTGGCAGCTCTGCCTCCACTGTTGGTCATGAGCACACGGAAGATCATCTGCTTCTGCGGGTCACCCCAAGGAGCTCAGGGCTTCCCATCATCCCTCAGCGTCGTGTCCCTTCTCGGTCAGCCCTCCCCCCAAGCATTCCGTTCAGAGGACAAGGGGCACCCTGCCCCCTGCTGCACTTGCCATCTCCCTCCCGCTAATTCCTTCCCCATCGCTCTCACCACCTCCTGACACAGCACATTTCCCTACTCATTCCCCACTGTGCACGAGCACTCCAGGGGAAAGGGGTTTGTGGTCAGTATCCCCGGTGCCTGGAACAGAACCTGGCACACGGACAGGTATTCAGGGCACTGAATGAATGCTGAGAGAAGACTACCCTTCCCTGCCTTGGTTTGGCTGGCAAGAAGGAACAAAAAAGTTCAGAGACATGCCGCTGAGAACCAAGGACTGGATTCTCATAATACATCGGAAACCAGTCGGGCGTGGTGGCTCACGTCTGTCATCCCAGCACTTGGGGAGGCTGAGGAGGGTGGATTGCTTGAGCTCAGGAGTTTGAGTCCAGCCTGGGCAACACAGTGAAACTTCATCTCTACCCAGAACTGAAAATTAGCTAGGCATGGTGGTGCATGTCTGTAATACTCAGGATGCTGAGGTGGATGGATCGACTGAGCCCAGGAGATCAGGGCTGTGGTGAGCTGTGATCATCGTGATCATCCACTACACTCCAGCCTGGGCAACAGAGTGAGATCCCAGCTCAAAAAAAAA
>NW_007260132.1:608596-612496 GCF_000164805.1 Carlito syrichta | reverse complement strand
AAAAAAAAAAAAAAAAAAAATCACAAACCTCACAGGACCAGACATCCCACATACAGAGAGCTTGAGGTATGTTTCAGGATGTCATGAGGAGAGTTATATTACAGGAGTTTCATGACCTAGATACAACAAATTAAATGCACTAGAAACACAAGCTATACCTCTGTGGGTGCCCAGGCCACTAGGACTTGGGAGAATGGGCTTGGCTAGGGGCCAGAGATTTGTAGGAAGAACCCACGACGGTCTGCTGCGCCCGTGGTCTTAACAGAAGAAGGTGCACCCAGAAACCTTCTGTTCCACTCACCCCTTCTCTCCCACTTTAGGCCCTGCCTGTCCAGCCCCTCTCTTCCAGGAGCTGCTGGGGTCCCCTCTGTGCTACAGTCTGATAAAGGGCGGGCCAAAGTCCCAGCCGAGGCAGGCTGATTTCTGGAGCGCTTGTGTCTCTCCACCAACACCCCCGCCGCCTACGTCCTCACTGGCGACTACCAAAGAAGGGGTAGTGCCTTCCTCCAAAGCACACCTGAACTTCTCAGCCCTACATTCAAGCGTTGCTCCAACTTTTTTTCTTTTTAAGACACAGATTCTCAGTCCGTCACTCTGTTGGGAGGCTGGAGTGCAGTGGCACGGTCACGGCTCACCACAGCCTCAACCTCCTGGGCTTAAGCAATCCATCCACCTCAACCTCTCGAGTAACTGGGACTACAGGCGCACATCGCCACGCTCAGCTAATTTTTCAGACGTTTTGTAGAGACGAGGTCTCACTGTGTGGCCCAGGCTGGTCTCGGACTCCTGGGCTCAAGGGATCCTCCTGCCTTGGCCTCCCAAAGTACTGCGATTACAGGGGTGAGCCACCACGCTCAGCCTCCTGACCCAACTTTCTAGCTTTCCCTACGTGGAACCCATGTTCCAGGAAACTGAACTGTCTGCTCTTTGGGGATTGTGCCCCTACACCTTCCTGCTCTTGTGTTTTCATTCTGGCAACATTTCCTGAGGACGTACCATAGTGACCACATGCCGGGCACTGCAGTCTCCTGGACAGTGAATGAGACCATTTCGGGCCCCGCCCGCATGGAACGTGGGTCCTAGCTTGTGACTCTGACCTCACTCTGAAATGTCCTTGGCCCAGGGTGTGTTACACGGTCCTCAGGGGCCGCAGAAGGTCTTCGGCAAATCCACCTGACCCCAGGTGTGCTTCTGACTCATCCTCTCATCACCTGCCCCAGCCACCCCACCCTGCCTTCCTCTTTGCCTGTGTGCCAGCTTCAGGACCGCCTGCTGCTCTGGGCCGAGCACAGCCGACCTTTCTGTTGTTGTTTCAGATGGCCTGGACCTGGCTAACAACAACAACAACAATAGATATTTATTTTCTGGGCTGTCCTCAATCGGTTAATTCTTCATGCTTCTGGATAATGTAGCCCCTAGTTTCCCCCCCCATTTTTTTCCAAATATGGAAAGATTTAATTTGGGTAATTTGGAGAAAACATCATTTTTGTTCTCATTGCCAAAGTGTTTCAGTAAAAATGTTCCTATAAAAGTGGCTCAAAACTGTTTCTTTAATTGTCTTAAGATCATATATGTGAGTAAATATATTACATACATATATAGACATATATGTGGAAGATATATATGATAGATTTCTATATTAGGACATATACGTGTCTATCTAAGACCGTTCAGACATATAGATTTCTCAGAAAGCCAGACACAAGAACATCATTAAAACGAGATAAGTAGTGAAGAAGGAGGAAGAAGAGTTAACTGGACATGTAATAATCATACTAGAAAAGGAGAGAGAAGGTAAACAGAGGTACAGCCCCAGCCCTGGGCTTCTGGGTCCACGGTGGGCTTCGTGGCCCTAAATATCTAGTCAATGAGTCTGTACCATCCAGCACCAGATAGAAATGGTCTTCTCTTCCCTGTTGAACACACAGAATTAAAGATACTGTTATGTCAAAGAAGTTCATCGAGCAGCAGAAGAAATGCCTTTAAGGAGTAACTGAGGGCTGGGCTTGGTGGCTCAGCCTGTAATCCCAGCACTTTGGGAGGCTGAGGTGAGTGGACTGCCTGAGCCCGCAGGTTCGAGGCCCGCGTGTGCAACTTGGCGAGATCTCATCTCTACAAGAAAATAAAAGATTAGCCGGGCGTGGTAGTGTGCGCTTGTAGTTCTGGCTACTTGGAAGGCTGAGGCAGAAGGATCACCGGAGCCCAGCAGGTCGACACTGGGGTGGCCATGAGTGTGCCACTGCACTCCAGTCTGGGCGACAGAGTGAGACTCCGAAGCAAAAAAAAACACACAAGTAGCTGAGAACAGCTAGGTAGAATCCACGAGATTGGTTGTGTCACCATCATCCTGAGTATACCAGCTGCCCAGTTGTTCCTGCTTCCGTCTGCAGTCCATAAATATGAGACCAAGCTGTGACTTAATGCATCTATTTTCAAGTAAAAAACGCTATGAAATTAGAATATACCTGGATTTGAGAGGAAAGGAGTTTCTTTTGATGTGTATCCGACAATTCCCACAACTTCATCCCCAACAGCAAGAATCTTGTATGGCAAATAAAGTCCTGATATTTGAGAGGCCAGTGGCCCCTTTGCTTTAATGTTTGCACTCAGAATGGGAAATTTGGCCTCTTTGAGAAGCGGATCAATCAGTCCTTGCACGCCATTATCAAATTCATGATTGCCCAGTGCCTAGAGACAAGGGAAAAGAGAAAAAGAATTAGGTACTTTGGACAGTCCAAGACAAGCACACCTTCGACAACGCTGTATCACATGTCAGCCCAGTGTCTCCCGACTGGCCAGACTGTGGGACGGGTTACACGGCCTCGTGTCCTCCTCACGTGGGTTGGGCCTGGGGACATTCTGATCACCAGGTTGGTTGAGAATGGCCACCCCAGGTCTCACACCACCGAGGGAACGTGGTGTCCGTCAATGTGCATGTGTCTCCTGGGGGGTTGGCCAGCTGTCCGCTGCCTCACCGTCCTCAGAGTGGGGCCGGTCCAACCTCTTCATGCTGCTTTTTCTCACAAGCCCACAGTGCAGACCCTTTCAAACCGCCGTCTGCTGGGGGAACAGTGAGCATCCACAGAGCCTGGAAAAGGCAACCCAAATTGTGGGGTGGACAGAGAACAGCGGCCTCACTGGCTGGCCATCACTCCCCCGCGTTCCCACAATGGCTTGCTTCTTCCGAAGGACACCCAGGTTCTCTCATTCTTCTGGGAAAACGAGGTTCCCCAAGGGCGCGCGGGAGTCGGCCTCGCCACATTGTAGAGGGTGACCTGGGCTTCCTCCTCCCGTCAGTTCTAGGCCACCCTTTGGTCCATCCCGGCAGTTCCACAGCTGGGGACAAACCTCATGGGGAAGGGTCACGTGACATCCAGCAGGTGCTGGACCCGTTCTGAGCGGGGTGCTGGAGGCATGTCCAGGCATCAGGCAGCCCTCTCCTGCCACCTCCTTTGCTCTCTCCCATTCCTCCCTGGCCCGTGAGCGGCTGCCGGTGCCAAGCCACCCGCCGTCTGGCGTCTCGCAGCCCCTCCTGGGGGGAGGAGGGCTTCGTGCAGGAGCCACGCAGAAGCGTGGGACACGCCGGCCGCCTTCCGTCCACCGCTCCCTCCGTCAGCCTCCTGCATCAGCCCCTCTCCTCTGACCACTGACCCGCCAAGGCGATGCTGCTAACTCGGCCCTCAAACCCGTGAATCTCAAGGCCACATCCAGTTTTGCCCCCCTATGAGGGTCATCTGGGCACAGGCCTGCTGACCCCTCCACCTGACGGAGGGCCCTGCGAGTTCTCTGACGGGCGCACCCTCTTCCTTCTTCGCTCATTCGACCCACTGTCACGGCCGGCAGGTGAGGTCTTTTGTTTGTATCTGTCCGCTGGCCAGACGGAGTGTTCCTGGGCGACCA
>NW_007260132.1:603794-608576 GCF_000164805.1 Carlito syrichta | reverse complement strand
CCCCCCGCCAGCGCCGTGGCCCCTCCCCTGGCACAAAGGCGTTCATCGACTCCCTGTGGTTCCAGGGCGCGTGTCCCCATCCTGGTGTGTCTGTGTCTACGCAGAGAAGGCAGCATGATGTCCTCACTTCCCCACACACCTGCCTCCCCTATCGAGTCCACAATTTCGGAACCGGCCTTTTCCGCCGCTGCTGACGATCGACCCATTTCTACCTCTTCCTTTTACCAGATTGACTTCCTTCTTAAAAGCGGATCTTGTTAAAGGTTCTTCCAGTCATGGGTAACTGTGGTTTTTCGTGTGTCTTAGAGTGTTATGGTTTCTTCTCACGGTGAAACCAGTCTTTCTTGGTGCATTACCACGGCTCTCTTGCTTAACTGTGAAGTTGCTTTGTTTTTAATGACTGTTTCTGCAGTTCTTCGCAGAAGATTATCTGACTTATCAGCCAGTCACCTTGCAGCGGACCGGCGACCGCCTGTTTC
The DNA here is from genome assembly GCF_000164805.1 of Carlito syrichta. Lineage (NCBI taxonomy): Eukaryota > Metazoa > Chordata > Mammalia > Primates > Tarsiidae > Carlito > Carlito syrichta. Next base: position 608,097 of record NW_007260132.1, on the reverse strand, counting down.
TAGCCGTGGCAATGGCTGCAGTGATAGCTTCCATCTATTTTTGTCTTCTCCACCTTCCCATGGTGACAGGAGTGCAGTTCCCTGGTCCACAGCGCCTTTGTCTTTTTACTTCTCTTCCCCGCCGGGAAAGCAGTCCCTGAGCACAGTGCCCAGTGCCGCAGGTGAGCTGACCCAACGATCTCATTCCCACTCCCCCCTTCAGCTCCAGATGAAACATCTCCAGCCCTGGCTTTTCTCCTCACCTCTAGATCAGGATGTGACCACCCTGTGGCCGTTTCTCCCAGATGTCCCCAGACTGGCCCCCGCTGAGCACGCTCAAAGCCCCTTCCCGCTGACTCGCTGCCTTGGCGGGAGCTGCCACTTCACACCCAGTCGAGAAAGCCAGGAAGCCTGGAGCAGCCGAGTCCCTGTCTGCTCTCCCTCGCCTCAGGGCTCCAGGACCGCCCACCCATTGCTGTGCCCTCGGCGCACACCGAGCCCTGGTCTCCTGGACTCCCACACCTGCCGCCTCACTGGGCCTGCAGCCACCTTCTTCCCTTCTCTAAACCATTCTGTATCTTGCTGCCAGAACCATCTTTCTCAAATGCAGCACTGACCTTGTCGCTATCCACCGTAAGCCCCTACACAGAGGTGCTGCAGAATTCAACTCGCTGAGTGGAGCCCACAAGGCTCTGAAAGCTCTGGTTTTGCCACTTCCCTTCCTCCAGCCTCATTTCTGACAGCCGCCCGCTCCTGTGTGGAGTAACAAGGCAGGGATGCCTCCCAAGACCCATGAGCAGTCACCCAGGCACATTTCTTTTTCTTTTTTTTTGAGTGGCGTCTCACTCTGTCACCCAGGCTGGAGGACAGATGGCACCTTCCTGGCCATCGCAGCCTCGACCTGCCGGGCTCCAGTGATCCTTCTGCCTCAGCCTTTCAAGTAGCTGGCACTACGGGCATGCGCCACCATGCCCGGATAATTTTTGACTTATCGTAGAGATGATGTCTCGCCAAGTTGCCCAGGCTGATCTCAAACCCACGGGCTCTGGCAATCCTCTCACCTCGGTCTCCCAAAGTGCTGGGATTTTAGGCGCGAGCCACCATGCCCGGCCTTACCCAGGCACATTTCTAAACCACAGTTTCCTCTGGAAAGGCAGAGAATGAATAAAGCAAAAGTGGTCATGAAAACGAGCATTTCTAAGCGCTTGCCACACGCCAGCATCATGAAAAGTGAGTTTGCACAGGAAATCTAGTTTCGTGTTGTGACAGTGGCACTATTTCGATGCCCATTTCACAGGTGAGAAAATATGAGCTCTAGAGAAGTTAAATTAACCATGGAAGGCTGCACAATTAGTAAGTGGTGGAGCTGGGACTAGAACCACTTCTGTTTGATTCCAAAGTTCTTAACCTCTGTGCTTGGCTGTAACAGACTGCATAAATCCTAGAGCAAAGGGAGCACTCAAAAAAAAAATCCTGACTACTTGCAGTTTCCCATGCTTTCACTATCTTTGTCCCTCTGTACATGACAGATAAATGATGGCAGGTGGGAAGAAGAGGATAGAACAGGACAGGCTATTGCTTCTTTGTGCCCTTCTACTTTATTCAACCAACAATGGCTTTGGCTCCTGAAGTCTGATAATCTTCCTGGAAGACAGACTTCCCGAGACCTCTTTCCCGGACTCCCTGTCCGAGTGCAATGTCCTCCCCCCTCCCTGGGGCATCTCTGAGTGGCTCTACGAGCGTTTTCACTGCCTACGGGGCACATAGTCAGCCCCTTCTGATGCCCGGCGGTCGCCAGAGCACAGCAGGCGTCTGCTGTTGAAGAAACAAATGAGGAAGAGAAGAATCACTCACGAATGTCTGCTCTTTCTTCTGCTTTTCCTTCAAAAATGAATGCTGACAAATTCCTTTGTAAACCTGACCTTCTCTAGAAATATCCTCTCATTCCCCCGCCTTGACTTTCTCCCGCCTGATGTGATCCGACTGCACTCACGAGTGTCTGGTGACTCCTAAGCTCTCCAGGAGGCTCATGCCACTCGCCCGAGGCCCCTGTGTTCCCACGCCACTGCTGGCGTACAGCAGGCCCTCACGAGCTGTCTTCCGTACGTGGATCTGGCTTACTCACTCCGGTTACTTTTATTAATAACATGCAAAGATCTCAGGATAAGACCGCCCGAGAGAAGAACAGAGAGCAATAGAAGGCAGAGCAGCATCCAGAGCAGACAGGTTCTGCCTTCTGAGGTCTTCTCTGAAATTTCCCTTATGATGGTCCTGTGTGCCGGTACGTTTTTGGTAACTAAGCTGCGACTTGCCAGTTACCGTTTGGCCAGCACCCTAGGCAAGGCATTTTCATGATCCTGAATCATTTTGTTTAGCTGGGTGCAGTGGCTCATGCCGATAATCCCAGCACCTTGGAAGGCGTGGGTGAGAGGATTGCCTGAACCCAGATGTTCGAGACCAGCCTGGGCAACTTGGCAAGACCTCGTCTACACAGCATGTCAAGAAATTAGCCCAGTGTGGTGGTGCACGCTTATAATTCCAGAGGCTGAGATGGAAGGACCGCCTGAGCCCAGTAGGTTGAGGCTGCAGTGGCCGTGAGCGGGCCACTGTGCTCTAGCCTGGGCGACAGAGTGAGACTCTGACTCAAAACCAAAACAAGACCACCATTTTATTGATTGATTGATTGATTGATTGAGTCGGAGTCTCACTCTGTAGCCCAAACTGGAGTGCAGTGGCACGATCACAGCTCACTGCAATCTTGACCTTCTGGGTTCAGGCAATCCTTCTGCCTTAGCCTTCTGAGGAGTTGGGATTACAGGTGTGAGTCATCCTGCCTGGCTAATTTTTTGTAGAGATGAGGTCTTGCTATGTTATCTAAACTGGTCTTAAACTCCTGGGCCCAAGCAATCCTCCTGCCTCGGCCTCCCAAAGTGCTGGGATCACAAGTGTGAGCCACCACCTTCAGCCATATTATTTGTAGTATAAATTTATGGCGTCCCCAAGCTGTATGCCTATGCCCTCTCTCTCATTCTCTCTCTCACTCTTTTGCTTTCCAAACACTTCCTTTTTAATACTGAGCCTCTGCATCCACTAGCCCTATTCATTCACTAATTCTTGCCCTCGACAACCTTGCATGTTTTTTGCTACAAACACTAAACTTCACCAAAGGCACTTTCTGTAATTTAAGAGAGCTCGGCCTAGCAAAATGATCTTCAGTACCTCCAACATCAGAATCACAGAAATACAACGTATCGGTCCACTCCCAGCTCCTCACCTTAGCCACTTTCTTTATGGAGGAGAAAGCTTAGAACATTACTTAAAAAAAAAAAGAATTGACGACCTTGTATGTAAGAAACTCTCTATACGCACACAGAGCAGCTCAACCTACCCTATAAAAAAAGTGTGTTCCGTTCACAAACAAGTACCAGTAAGATATTAATGGAAATATAAAGGTGACTTATAAATGGAAACACAGGAAATGAAAACAAGAAAACGTCTGGAGAGTGGTTGCTGAGGGAGCCAGGCTGTGAACCGTCATGCTGTGGGCGAGGTTTCCAGGCCACTTGATTTCTCTCACTTTACCACCGAGACATTGCTTAACTATTTACCAAGTTTGCTTCATATCCTGCCCTCGTCTGAAAAGTCTTAAAGTCTCACATACTGAATTACAGAGCGAAAAGGTGCCCATTTAAAAGGAGTGAGTGGGAGGAGTGAGCAGTTTTATTACTTCATTCAGTAAACATTTGCTGGGCACCAGTGCCAGAGCCTGCCTGGTGTCACCGAGAATACAAAGGCAGCTGACGTGAGGACAGACAGTGTAGGGGACAAGCTGGAGTCATGTGAACAAGGTGCAGTGCCCACCCCAAACAGAGACAGACCCCATGGAGATGTCCTGGAGGTGTCTCAGGGAAGTCACACTGGAATTATGTAGCAAGCAGGTCACGGCCCAAGGGTGATTTAGTGCTCCTGAAACTGAAGACACCCGAAAAAAATTTGTGATGCGGCTCAGGGCATCCCTGGGAGACCAGGGAGGTTCTTTTGGCATCTGAGGAGCAGGGCCTTTCATTTTGATGGGGGGTCGGAGGGCTTGGGGGCTTAAACCAGGGGCTGCAGGTTGTCGGAGCGTGTTTGGAAAGCTCAGGCTGGTGGCTGGGTGAATGGGTGGGGGTTCTGTGAGTCTGGTGGCCCAGAGACTGGCTGGAAGACTCTGGAATGCTGCAGGGGGGAGGGGACTGCAGCGCGGGGCAGGGGGAGTGAGGAGGGGAGACCCTGAGGTGACGGGGGGGGGGGGGCAGGGGGCACAGCCGAAAGAGACAGGACTTTG
>NW_007260132.1:600018-603774 GCF_000164805.1 Carlito syrichta | reverse complement strand
TGTAGGAACTTGTCACAAGCAGCAGACTGAAGATGCAAGTCTATCAGAGATTATCACCTTGTCGGCTTTCTTATCCAGTAATTCTATCATAACCTATCAAAAGACTCTCAAAGTCTGTCTGGTTCTCCTTCAGGCTCTTGTGGTCTTTTTCAGGTAGATTGAGAACGTCCTTGATAATTGAGGGCAGGTTTTTGGCATCAACGTCCTAGAGCAGGGGCATCCAGTTGTCATCAATGTTTTCAGTCATATACACTACTCAATGCCTCCCACTTGGGGGTTCAGTGCATAAGGTGGGACAGGGACAGGTGGTAAGAGTTTTGAACGCTGCAGGGGGGAGGGGAGCGCAGCGCGGGGCAGGGGGAGTGAGGAGGGGAGACCTGAGGTGACGGGGGGGGGGCAGGGGGCACAGCCGAAAGAGACAGGACTTTGTGCCAGCCAGGCATGAGGGTGCAGGGAGGGCGAGGGTAGGTGCCGTGTGTCCTGGCTCCGATACCTGGGACCACACGCATCCCCACAGGGTCTCACGTGCGATCTCTGGGGCTAAGTATCCTCTGTTGGTGGTTGGCCTGACAGGGGATTCTTTCTTTTTTTTTTGAGGAGTCTCACTCTGTCACCCAGGCTGCAGGGCAGTGGCACGCTCCAGGCCGCCGCAGTCTCAACCGCAGTCTCACCTCCTTAAAGAAAGTGGCTAAGGTGAGGAGCTGGGAGTGGACCGATACTCACGTTGTATTTCTGTGATTCTGACATTGGAGATACTGAAGATCATTTTGCTAGGCTGAGCTCTCTTAAATTACAGAAAGTGCCTTTGGTGAAGTTTAGTGATCCTTCAGCCTCAGCCTTCTAAGTGGCTGGAAGTACAGGCACACGCCACCGTGCCTGGCTAATTTTTTGATTTATGGAAGAGACGGAGGTCTCACCAAGTTGCCCGGGCTGGTCTCGAACCCGTGGGCTCAGGCCATCCTCTCACCTTGGCCTCCCAAAGTGCTGGGATTATAGGTGTGAGCTGGCCAGCCTGGCAGGGGACTCTGGACTGCAGATAGGGAGAAGCTGGGAGCTCCAGGGACAGGGGGGCAGAAAGAGCAGCGACCACCAAATCGCTCCAGACAACTCCACAAAGAGTCGTCTGACACAGAAAAGGGAGAGGCCCTGGCTTGGGCCCCACCTGCCCCTCCCAGGCCGGTGCATTTCTGCCCTTTGCCTGGTTTCAAGCTGGGCAGGCCTGAAACAGGAGGGAGGGGTCACCTCAACCCTTGGGAAAAGTCTAAATTTTCTGGTTACGCTTGGAACGAAAATTCTGCTGCAGGTCGAGACAAATGAACCTTCAATGCTGCTTCAGGAGCTGCCAGACCTGGGCCGCCATGACGGCCTCACGACTGGCTGTGTCTGGGCACGCTCGCTTCCCAGCTGAGACGCGGCTTCTGTTCCATCTCCCATCTAACTGCCTCTTGGCCTGGGAGACTCTTCCACTTTCAGGACTCTTGGCTTGCCTGCTTTTTAGTGGTTCCATTTCCTGCTAAAAGTATCACTGCTGCCTGTGCGTTCGTTCGTTCATCTGGGGTTTTCAAAACAGAACTCTTTCCTGGTTTGGTACCTGAGGTCAGAAGTACTGTTTTGTGACTTCTTGTTCCCATGACAGCAAACGTAGGAAACGATGCTACTGATACAGAATCCTGGGCCACACAGGTGAGGCCACCAGGGGCAAGTGAACCAGGGGCTGAAGGAACAATAACTCCAGCCTTGGGAATTAATTCTGTCTCTTCTCCCTCACCCTCACCCCATCATTTATTTGTCCACTCACTCTGTAAATATTTACCAGGTGTTTCCCCTGTGTTAGATACATGAGTTCCAAATGAATTACAGGGACTGATTAATGTGTACTGATTAATAACCGGGGGAGAGATTGCTCTAAACTATCAACTGCAATGGGAAAATCAGGAAGTGGGAGATTAAAACAAAATGTTTCAGAATAACGAGAGGCCTTCATGGAAGGCCACAGACCTCTGTGCTTCTTCCTGCAGGTCACGCAGACTATGGTCCTGCAGGCCCGCGCCAGGGCTCAGGCCTGGATCCTGGATCCTGTGCCAGCCGCCGTGTCTGACCTGCCCTCGCACCGAGTGTTTCATTCCTCTTGCTCTCACCTGAGAGGTGTTCTTGTCACTCCTTTCAGTCACTCACTTACCGCCGATGGGAGCCTTTGTTTACAAGTGGCGACTCTGCCTAGGAGGAGCTTTGGGAAGAAAAGACATGGAAGTTGGCACGTGGCCTCAGAGGCCAGAGTGGCTAGGCAGCAGAGTTTCTGTGTGACTGCTGAACTCGGCCACAGATTCCATCCGCTCTCTTGGGGATCAAATGCAGTAAAGAGAGAAAAGTCAAAGGATTTTTTTCCTCTTAATTTCAAAGTATTGCCTCTAGCATGTGTTACTTGCAAAAGATGCATTTTACGGGTGTTAAAAACCAATACACAGATGCCATGCTTATAATTACCTCAGTGCAAGGATGGGAACTAATCTCATCCCAAGTGCCATGTCTAGTTGATTGACAGTAACTCCTAGCAGTACAGGGATAAGAGGGATTCTGAAGCTCAATCCAAACTCAGTGGGAAAGACTGACTCAATCAATCAATTGACATCTGTTATGGTCAGGGAAAGGGGAAGGGGAGAGCCATATGATGCTATCGCGCATCTGTCTGCACTTCAACCTGGGCAGGTACTGGGTACCTTCTATTTACTTTGGTATCCAAGAGATGATGACTGGATTCTTTTTATCATATAATGCAGTAGATAAATAAATGGAGATGTGATTGCCTCATAATTACCTAAAATTATTTTTAAATAAGGCCATTGCTTATCTCCAAAGGGAAAGTAGTCTTTGGCCTGCAAACAGAGTTCGTGTGTATTACAAGCCAAACTTGAGACACACATTTTCCCTCACCCCTAATGACAAGGTATTTTTAATGATCAAAACCAGAAACTTGGCAGCCAGGCGCGGTGGCTCACTCATAGAATGCCAGCACTTCAGGAGGCCGAGGTGAGAGGATTGCCTGAGCCCACGGGTTCGAGACCAGCCTGGGCAATTTGGCAAGACCTCATCTCAACAATAAATAAAAAAATTAGTCGGGCGTGGTGGTACAAGCCTGTAGTCCCAGCTACTTGGAAGGCTGAGACAGGATTGCCTGAGCCCAGCGGGTCAAGGTTGCGGTGGCCGTGAGCAAGCCACTGCACTCCAGCCTGGCCGACAGAGTGAGACTCCTACTCAAAAAAAAAAAAAAAAAAAAGTCACGGAATATCTTCTTCCATTGCTGATTCATATGACTTTCTGGGTCTTACTCTTGGTCAGCAAAGTTTCTCAAAGATGCTAGACTTTCATAAGCTCTTCACATCAAATGTCAATCTTAATACATACCTGCAGAAGGTTTTCAACACATCAGACTCTAATCTTCAGAATCACAGGACGATCAAATCTCCTGTTGTCCTTAACATTTTCCTTTGTTTTTGGCTTGAAACAGCAGGCAACATTTCAGGTCTTTGGGTATCAAAAATACTTGGCTGCGCTAGACTAGGGAATGGAAACTAGAGGGGTGAGGCAGTAAAAAATGTTGCAAGTGAAAACAAGAGGCTTATACACATCAGAAGAAAACAAAGAAATGTTAGGCAAGAAATGAAAGAAAGCAGAGCTGATTTAAGAGTGTAGTCTACAGCTGGGCTTGGTGGCTCAGCCTGTAATCCCAGCACTTTGGGAGGCTGAGGTGAGTGGATT
>NW_007260132.1:595177-599702 GCF_000164805.1 Carlito syrichta | reverse complement strand
GATTTATTGTAGAGATGAGGTCTCACCAAGTTGCCCAGGCAGGTCTCGAACCTGCGGACTCAGGCAATCCACTCACCTCAGCCTGCCAAGGCACAGGATGACAGGCTGAGCCACTGAGCCTGGCTGAAAGGAATTTTTTTAATCCGCAAAAATCAGTTGTAATAATTTCACAAAGTTATCTGTCACTTATACATTTAGCTAGTCACTTATACACCAGCTCATGCATTAAGGACAGTAGGGTGCAGGAAGCCCTGTCGTCGAAAGGTCAAGAAGACAGCCTGGTCTATTATACAGGAAGGCTCAGCTGCTCAGTGATTACTCAGGGACACCTGACAGCCTCCTGGGAGGATTTACACATTGTGTTTGGTTTGGTTGAGACATTTCTGGCATCGCTGATACTGGGTTGCCCTCCAGCCCTGCAGTCTTGGGCCAAGGTATGTCAGTCCCAGAAGGGCAGTGCGGAACTGAACGGCAGAAAATACCCAGGGCTCAACCCACCTCACCCACACTTCAACGTTTGTTGAAAGAAAGCATGAATGCATAGGTACAGAACACGCAGCATTTCACTTTTTTGTACTGGGGGGAAAGTGTACAAACTCTCCATACATGCAAAATATGTATACCTATGTTCCATTTAGAATAAACTGCTCAACAAATTGGGGTCCAGGAAGGTTTAACTGCATCTCTGAGGGGCGAGACATTTAGATTACATACAGAACTAATTATTCAAGAGAAAGCAAGGATTGCCTGAGCCCGCGGGTTCGAGACCCGCCTGGGCAACTTGACGAGACCTCATCTCTACAATAAATCAAATAATTAGCTGGCCGTGGTAGCGCGCGCCTGTAGTTCCAGCTCCTTGGAAGGCAGAGGCAGAAGGATCGCCGGAGCCTGGCAGGTCGAGGCTGCGGTGGCCGGGAGCGGCACCTGCACTCCAGTCTGGGCGATGGAGTGAGACTCCAACTCAAAAAGAGAAAGCAAGAGTGTCAAAAGAATGTTCAAATTCTAGCTCTGTAGTTGAAAGAAATAAACACGGAGGGAGTCGACACAGTGTTCAGATGCGCTTGCCAGCCATGTCTGAAAAGCTGCCAATATGATGTGCGATTTCTTTGAAAACACAGATACTAGGACAAGGGCAAGATGAGCTAAGAAGCTACCTTTGCTTCCTCCTTCCCCTGCCTGAGGTGGGTTTCTTCCAGCCCCCTCGGTCTGGAAAGAACAGAAGAGCCAGAGGCCCAGGTCATAGCCCCCAGCTGGCCTGGGTGGAGCTGTTCCTGTCTCTGAGGCTTGGGGAGGCACCACCCCCAGACACTGACAATTCCTGGAATCTGAACTCTAGGAACAATTACTTTTTTTTTTTTGCCTTTTAATTTTATTTATTTATTTATTTTCTAAGTTGGAGTCTCGCTCTGTTGCCCAGGCTGGAGGGCAGTGGCATGCTCACGGCTACCGCAACCTCGACCCACTGGGCTCAGGCACTCCTGCCTCAGCCTCCTAAGTAGCTGGAACTACAGGCATGCACCACCATGCCCAGCTAATTTATTTATTTGTTGCAGAGACAAGGTCTTTCCAAGTTGCCCAGGCTGGCCTTGAACTCCTGGGCTCAGGCAATCCTCTTGTCTCGGCCGCCCACAGTGCTGGGATTACAGGCGTGAGCCATCATTTGTTCTGAGTTAGGGTCTCACTCTGTCACCCAGATTGAAATGTAGTAGCACAATCATGGCTCATTGCAGCCTTGACTTTCCGGGCTCAGGTGATTCTCTCACCTCAGTTTCCCAAGTAGCTGGGACTACAGGTGCGTGCCACCATGCCCAGTTAATTTTTTGATTTTTTTTGTAGTGATGAGGTCTCACTATATCACCCAGGTTGGTCTTGAACTCCTGGGCTCAAGCGATCCTCTTGCCTCTGCCTCCCACAGAGCTGGCATTACAAGCACGAGCCAGTATGCCCAGGCTTTTTTTGCCTTTTTCTAAAAGAAAGTGCCACTGTCACCAGGATATCTCTTTCAAGCTTCCCAAACTAGCATTACTAATCTGTCTCCCCACAAACAGGGCTTTGTTACTGAAGGCAACGTAATTCTGAGAGTCCTTGTAAGTGCTAGAATATACAAGAGGGACACCCTCCAAAAACGAAATGGAATTTTTTTTTGAGGGCAGGCTCCTTGGAGTATGGGCTTCCCCCATTAAGTAAGTGTGCTAGGAACCCATCAACATCAGCGTATCAGCTAGCATTGTTGTGAGAGGCTGCGTTTGGCCTCAGTGGGTACTTTTTTTGGAGATTCTTTTGATGTGCCTGCCCACTTCATGATGGGTGATTGGCGAGTGCACCTGTCCACACCACACCGATGTGCAGCAGTTTCTGACCCCAGACAGCATGGCCCCGTGCCTCACCCTCCCTATTCACCTCATCTTGCACTGAGCGACTTTTTGTTTGTTGGTTTCCCCAGACGAAAAACGTTCTCAAAGGGAAACATTTTGTCCACGTGTCAAAGGTAAAACAAAAAACAGTAGAAGCACTAAACGGCATCAAAGTCGACAAATTCAAAAACTGTTTTGAGCAGTGGAGAAAGCGTCTCGACAGGTGTACTGCATCCAACGGAGAGTTCTTTGAGGGGGACTGAAGTTTAAACATGTAAGAATACATATTTTCATTTAAAAATTCTGGGCTTTTGGGGGTCCCTCCTCATAAGGTGTCTTCTTTTCTTAGGACGAGCTTTTCGGGGGAGAAGAAACGTGCTCACTGTCGATGTGGGCATGGATTGTGAGTATGAGAGTCTGACGCTGGCTTCTAGAGACCAGGTCCTTAGGTGGAGAATCCCTACGCACAGGTGTCAGAATTTCAGTCACGCTTGCTTTGCCGGACGATCCCCTCTCCCTGACTGATCTCACGCAACCCCTCTCTGTGGGTAAGAAGGGCTCGACTGAGCACCGGCCCCTCTTCTCTCTTCTGAACAACTGCAGCCTAGCAGGTCCTGATCACTGTCCTTCGCTCAGCAGAGGGCCTGGCACTGGGAGCGCTGAGTGAGCATCTGCGCACCGAATGAACAGATGAGTCTCAAAGGCCACAGGCTCAGAATGGGCGTTTCCTTCCCTTCCTCAGGCCAGCACTTCCGTTCCTAACAGAGCGAGACCCCACAGAGCATCCTGCAACGTCCTTACCTGGGGGCCAACTGGAGGTATCAGGGAGAATACCTAAACTAGCTTTCCACAGGGAAACAGCTGCAGAAAGAGAGAGAGAGAGAGAGCGAGAGAGAGAGAGAGAAGAAAAGAGAAGAAAAGAAAAAGAAAAAAGAGAGCATTGACAAGACGTGTGTGTAAAATTAGATTGAGAAAGAAAGGAATGAAAGAAAAGAAAAAAGGAGTTGACAAGCAAACATAGACATGTGTAAAATTAGGTCCAGAAAGAAAGAAAAAGAAAGAGAGAAAAGAGTCGACAAGCAAACTTAGACTTGTGTGTAAAATTAAATGCGGAGACAAACCAAGTTACGTTGGCAGATTCGAAGCCAGAGAGAGGGCTGGGCAAGGCTGAGGTGCTGAGAAGTGACGGGCAGCAGGCCACCCTCCGCAATCCCTCCGTGTTACAGATGGGGAAACCATGGCCATCTCGCACGCCTAATGAGCGGAAGAGCCAAGAGGTGAAACCTGAGGGTCCGCACGTCCATCCAAATCTCTTTCCATTCCTCTTAACTGCCACAGCCCTGCAGAGTCCACTCACGTCCAGTCAGTCCAGGAAAAGCCTTTAGGTGGCATTTCAGGGCTTGAAATGGCAGGTCTCAGCTGTCAGGGGTCAGCTTAAGTAGAAGGATCCACACCCCCCGGGCAGCAGCGTCAAAGCCTGCTGACCGGGCGCCCTGTGCTTGAACCCTCGCCGTCATCTTTTGGTTCCACCCTCTCCTGAGCCACCCCTGCCAAGCAGGTGAGCACAGCCGGCACTTAGTGTGGTCTGGCACCTGCACTGTGACCACTTCTAAACCCCACGTCGACCTATGGGGTGGAGGCAACCAGCGCATGTCTTGCACATGAAATGAAGCGGCCTGTTCACGGTCTGTAGGGTCCAAGTGGTAGGGAGGAAACTTGGCCCCAGGCTCGCCCTCTTAGCCCTCTGCCTGGCTGCCTGCCTTTTGAAACTGGCTCCACGGATTCAGTCGTCCCCATTACAGTGAGTTCCCTACATACGAGTTCCAGTCTGAGGGCGCATCTGTAAGTCCAGTTTGTCTCTAAGTCACACAAAGTTAGCCCAGGTCCCCAACTAACACAGTCGATCATATAGTACTGCACTGTAACAGATTCATCATACTTTTCACATAAGCAATTCATAAAAACCAAGCAAACAAAAAACAAAGAAAACTTTTTATCAATATTTTTTATTAAGATGTTGTGGGGTACAGTTAAGGGTTAGGTCTACAGATATGCTTTGTTCAGGCACCCTTGTTGATAAGAGGTGTCTCCTCATCCCCAGACAGATATTTACTACTGTTAATCTCATCCCCTTCCCCTCCCCCCCATAGTTTCCCACCACTGTCAGTCAT
>NW_007260132.1:594564-594965 GCF_000164805.1 Carlito syrichta | reverse complement strand
GTTCTTGCTATTGTGAACAATGCTGCGATAAACACACATGTGCAGGTATCTTTTTTATAGAGTGATTTGAGTTCTTCAGGGAATATTCCCAGTGGATTGCAGGGTCATATGGGAGGTCAATATTTAGAGCTTTTAGGAATCGCCACACTGTTTTTCACAGAGGTTGTACTAGTTTGCACTCCCACCAACAGTGTAGAAGTGTTCCCTTTTCGCCACACTCTCTCCAGCAACTGTTACTTTTTGAGTTATTGATAATGGCCATTCTGACTGGAGGTAGGTGGTATGTCAGTGTGGTTTTGATTTGCATCTCCCTGATGATTAGTGAGGTTGAATATTTTTTAATGTGTCTGTTGGCTGCTCGGATGTGTTCCTTTGAGAAGTGTCTGTTCATATCTTTTGCC
>NW_007260132.1:593087-593925 GCF_000164805.1 Carlito syrichta | reverse complement strand
GGATAGATAGGGGTCCTGTTTCAGTCTTCTGCATGTGGTCAGCCAGTTTTCCCAGCACCATTTACTGAATAGGTTCTCAAGAAAACATTTTTAATCTTACAGTACAGTATCTCGAAAAGTATAGTAGCACAGTACCAGCTACATCACCGCTGCTTTTACACTCGTTTCCGGACATCCTGGACTTGAAATAAAAATACTGAACTTCTGCACTTTATACAGTATGTTAAAGTAGACAAAAGCACAACGACTTGTAGAGGAAGCCCGGGTATTATCAAAAAGGCTTGTTATGAACAACAAGAGACACTTTTATTGCTTAGGAAATTCCCAAAATTTTAGGAGCTCTGGACAGGAACTAGGCAAAGCTCAAATACTTATTTTTTTAGTGTATCACAGTCAACCTCTATTCAGAAGCCCCATGGTTCCCCATGACAACAAGAGTCCAAGCTTCCAAGTGGCCTCCAAGGCTCATGCAGCCTCCTCCGTCATGATTCCTGCCACCTCATTCTGGTCTGGGCTGGTCCATCCTGCACACTCCTGCCTCTACACCGATGCCCCACTGTCCTGCCCCTTCACTGAATCAAAGCATTTCCTAGGGCTCCAACTGTTCAGAGGTGTGTAGAAACTCAGAGATGAACTGGCTCAACCCTCTTATTTTATAGATGAGGAACCAGTGATGCTGAGAAATGAGTGGCATAGCCACAGATTGCAGACTTAGCTTTCCACTGGCAGAGAGAACAGTAGCGATCTCTGAATTTCTGGTGAGGAGTGCTAGAGTTGATAAGTTTCAGTTTAGCAAACCATTACATAAACTTTTTTTTTTTTTTTTTTTTTAAGTCGG
>NW_007260132.1:589015-593067 GCF_000164805.1 Carlito syrichta | reverse complement strand
GCCAAGTTGCCCAGGCGGGGGTCGAACCTGCGGGCTCAGGCAATCCACTCACCTCAGCCTTCCAAGGCGCAGGATTACAGGCTGAGCCACCGAGCCCAGCCCTACATAAACTTTCAAAAGCACAAACCACAAGGCAAAAAAAGAAAAAAAGAAAAAATATTAATTTGATTTTACTAAAGAATTTCTGTTCAATGAAAGACACCATGGATAAAGTGAATAGGCATAACATCATCAGAAAATATTTGCAATATCTAAATGGATTATAGATTATACCTAGAACTCCTGAAAATAAAAAAATATATAATGTAAACCCAGTTTAAAAAAAAAGAGCAAAGGATGTGAACATGCAGTTAGGGAAGAGGAAACCTAAAAAGTCAACAAACATATCACAAGGTGCCCAAACTCTGACAAGTACAATATACAACAACAATGTGGTATCACTGTACAATTACTAGAAAGCTGGATAATGCCACAACATATCATAGAACAGATCACAGAAACAAGTTTAGTTACGAGGATTTACATGTCCTGTTTGGGGTGGGAGTAGGTTGGGAGAGTAAAGGGCACCAGACGTTCAGAAAAGCAATCTGACAGTCCTTGCCAATGGACGCCCTGGGGCCAGCAATTCTGCTCTTGGGTGGGACCCTCACAAGGCCCTTTGGAGCAGCATAATTTGTGGAGGCAGGGGGCTAGAGGCCATCTCGAAGCCCATCAGCCAGGGAGCCAACGGGTCAAATACACAGAGATCACCACGGAGTGTGGTGCACAGTGATGTAAAGGTATAAGCAAATCCAGGACAACTTGAACAGATCACAGAAACAAGTTTAGGGCAAAAGCAAGAGCCGGAATGGATTAAGGAACAGGACTTGTTACATAGTTTTAAAGTACAGGCACACAGATTTCTGTAGGTACACACAGAAATACAACCACATACGGTACGTCAGACACCTTAGAATGGCTGGCTACGTGGGAAGTGGAGGACGGCCACTCAAGGGCCATTCTGTCCGACTAACCTGTCCCCTCGGTGAGTCAGAGGCAGGGGTCACGGTCCCCACAGTGGCTGCTGGTTCCAGCATTTGTGAGCAACTTGCTAAGGCTACAGCTGCAGTCTTTTGGGCAGGAAGTGGGGCTCAGCTTCCATCTCAACGGTGAAAATCCCACCTCCAGAAATAAGTCCATTTGGTTTTAGGAGAGATTTCTCCCCATGTGGGGAGATTCCATAATTCCACTCAGTGAGTAAATATTAAAAAAAGTTTAAGTCGGGGGTGGTAGTTCAAGCCTGTCATCCCAGCACTTTGGGAGGCTGAAGCAAGAGGACTGCCTGAGTCCAGGGATTCAAGACCAGCCTGGGCAACATGATGAGACCTCGTCTCTACAATAAATAAATAAAAAAGTTAGCTGGGCGTGGTGGCAAATGCCTGTAGTTCCAGCTACTTGGAAGGCTGTAGTGGAAGGATCGCCTGAGCCCAGCAGGTTGAGGCTGCAGTGGTCATGAATGTGCCACTGAACTCCAGTCTGGGTAATAGAGTAAGACTCCAACTCAAAAAAAAAAGGTTTAGATGTGGGACTCAGGAAAGACTGAGAAGGGGGTGGGGGTCTGCGTCAACCAGATAACCTGACAGAAGTAAAACTTAGACCTTCCCTTCCCCGTGCTCCCTCCTCTCCACCCAGGACCCACGGAACTAACTTTGGTGTGAACTTAGTCTAAGCCAGTGGGAGGCTAGGGCTTTTACTTTTAATACCTGCATGTGTTACTCACCACAATCCTACAAGGTGGGGGTTATCACTCCTGTTTATCACTCCTGTTTCACAGGTAAGGAACAGGAGGCCCAGAGATAGTGATCAGGCTGAGCACATACCATCAGGCATCTCTGTTATCTTCCTCCTGCCTTGGATGACACCAGACCTTCCACCATCCTTGTCCTAGGTGTCTGCCTAGCAGTGGCTCCGGGGCTCCAGGATGGTCCTGAGGCCTGCACAGCCATCGGAACGGCTCCAGCCGGTCTAGAAAATCTATACCTCCTCGCAGGCTACTGCTTCAGGAGACTCCTGGGGCTAAGTTAGAGTCTAGGAGCTTCCTCTTTGTCCTCCATACCCCTCAGCCCTTAAATGTGGCTCTTCTAAACCAGGCCCAGTTTCCAGGGAACTGGCGATGCCCCTCTGCAACTGTTGTCCACCCTGACCTGAATCTCCAGCATCCTGGGAATCGAGCAGGTGGCTGTAGTGGGGGAAACTTTATAGCAGAACAGCAAGAAATTCCCTGAGGGTTAGTACAGCATAAGCCAATGGCAGTGAACAACCTCTGAGACTCAGAGAATACAGCAGAGCTTTATCACATGCTTTAACACTACAAGAACTAGGATTTTCTGCAGTCCAAGTCATGTCTGTCGAACTCCCAAACTGCACAGAGCCAGTCCCGAGGAGATGGTATCAGGAACACGCCCATCAACCTTGCCATCAGATCCCTGCTCTTTATCATCCCCTGCCAGTTGCATAAGTAGCTCATTTTTCCTCAGGCTCCGATCCCATTATTTGGAGCAAAAACTGGAAAGAAAGTAATTTCCTCCAACTAACCGGACTCTAAACATTCATGGAGGGTTTTCATTTGTAGCAGATCACTCTGGCCTCCCCCAGATGGCCTGTCATAAACACTTGTGATGATTAACACCAGGAGCTCAACTGGACTGAGAGAGGGAAAAATTATTTTTAAGGAAAACTAGGAATTCTCCGTATTCTTTTTTCACCAAAAGGAGTTTACACAACTGTAGAGAAAAGGTTGTCACAAAAAGAAAAGTTTACAAAGTAGTGGTTTGTATGTGAAATAAAACAAACTCATGTAAGGTTCTACCCTTCTGGGCAGAAGTGGAGACACAGGCCTGTGACAACTCAGTTCTATAAATATTTATTTTGTCATTACTGCAAGCAAAACACTAGGCCAGGCTGGTTGTGGAGATACAAATGCAAAGAGACCACCAGGTTGTTAAGACCCATGATTCTTCTTCGAGTCCAGATGCTGGTGAGGGCCCCCACCTCCCATGAACGCTGAGTGTTGAAGGACCTGCTTGGGATGCTGCTGCTGTGAGGGTCTCTGAGAACCACAAAACCAACCAGCAGAGCGGAGGAAGCTTTCTCCCTTGCTCTCATCTCTCTCATGTGAACCTTCTTGTTGAGAGAAAAAAAAAACCCACTAAAAGCCAAACAACTGTGCTCTCTTACCATCTTTTCCTGTCCTTTCTCCAAGTTTCCAGAGGAAAAAAAAGCCACACAGCACCGCGCTCTGCTGACCTCTGAGTTCTTCTCACACGAAGTGCGCCGTTGGCCTCTGCGTCCCAGCCTCCAGCACACCTCCCACTCCCTTCTCCACCCGTGGATTCCACAGATTTCTCTGGAACTTTCTCTGGAGACTTCTCTGGTTTTCCTCTTCCAAAGCTGTCACGTCTTCTTGTCCCCCGCTTCTCCACAGTCTTGCCTCGCTTGAGGCTTTGACACCAGGCCACACTTGGGTGGTGGTTTGATTTTTAAAAAACAAGCCATGATGTACACGTGTTGGTTGTCCTGAATGATAAATGTGTCACCCCCTCCGCTCCTTTTCTAGAACGCCGTCAACAAACGAGGCAGTGCCTTTTACAGAGCTCTTGGGACCTCGGGCTCCAGCTCCTGCGCATGTTTTAAGTGCGGGCTATCTCTTCAGTTGGACTCTTCCTCAATTTCTGCTGCCAAAATGGTTTTATGGACATTCTTTGAGCCCCAGTGTTTTGGCATTCTGGCCCTCTCTGAAGTTTCTTATTTCAAACCCACATCGTAGTGTTGGGTAATAATAAGATGGAACATTTATAGAGAACACGGTGTGCACAGGCAACGCTTTGGGGTCAACGCAGTCATGAAGCCTGTTCTAGAGAGAGCAAATCACCCGCACAAGGTCACCCAGAAGGCGGCTGAGCCGGGTTCACCCCACGGCTGTGAGCCTAACGCTGGCCGAGCGCCAGGGTCAAAGGGCCCTCGTGTCCTGTCTCCCGTCTCCCCCTCTTGGGGATGGTGACCAGCTCCTTCCC
>NW_007260132.1:572037-588297 GCF_000164805.1 Carlito syrichta | reverse complement strand
CGGGCCGGGGGACGCAACGTCCCCCGCGGGCTGCCCTGGGCGCGGGCGGGGGCGGCGGGCGCCACCCTGCAGCCCCGGGCCATGCGGACCCCGAAGCCTTTGGAACGGAGGGGGGAAAGAAAGGAAAAAACCAAGCAAACACACCAAAACCCTGGCGAGGACGCCGCGGCGGCGCGTGGACAGCTCCTGGGGCGAAAAGACCTCGGGGACACGGACACTTGTGCGGACGCGACCCCGCCCTCGGCCGCTTCTCTGGTCAGCTTTTCTTTCCTCCCGATTTGCCTTTGGTGTGATATCCAAGGAATCCTCGTCCAAAACAATGTCGTGAAGCTTTCCTCCTGCGTGTTCTCCTAAGAGTTTTATAATTCAGGCTCTTACCCTTAGGTCTCTAATCCATTCAGAGTTAACTTTGTATGTGGTGGAAGGTAAGAGTCTGGATTTATTCTTTTGCGTGGCGACATCCAGTTTTCCCAGCATCATCTGTTGAAAAGACATTTCTTGCCGGTCTGGTCATTTCGACACCGGGCTCGAGGCTGGGGATGGTAAATCATTTTGCCCAGGAAAAGCCTGAAGTCCGGGAGGCGCTGGGCCCAGGCCGCAGGAGGCTCTTGCTTCAGAAGCACGCTCTGAAGTCGTGATTTGCCGGGTTTTGCCCTGTTCCTCAGTAGAACTGGTAGCTTTTTGTGTGTTTGTTTTGGTTTTTTTACTTGAAAAAACATAGTTGTAGACTTACAGAAGAGTTGCAAAGGTGATATTGGGAACTCTCACATACCCTTCACCCACATTCCCGTATACTAACCCCTATGACCAATGAAACCAAAAATTAACATGGGTACACGATTGTTACCTACACGGCTAATTTTATTTGGATTTCACTGGCTATTCCATCCATGTCCTTTCTCCGTTCCAAAATCCAATCCGGGATACCACATAGCATTTAGTTTTCATGTGTCCTTAGTCGCCTCTGATCTGCAACAGTTTCTCGGTCTGTTATCTTCAGTGACCTTCACATTTTTTTTCTGAGTTGGAGTCTCATTCTGTCACCCAGGCTGGAGTGCAGTGGCATGCTCACAGCCATCCCAGCAATGACCTGCTGGGCTCATGCGATCCTTCAGCCTCAGCCTTCCAAGTAGCAGGAACTACAGACACACGCCACCATGTCCAGCTAATTTTTTGATTTGTTGTAGAGATGAGGTCTCACCAAGTTGTCCAGGCTGGTCTTGAACCCGTAGGCTCGGGCAATTTTCTCACCTCAGCCTTCCAAAGTGTTGGGACCATAGGCGTGAGCCACCGTGCCCAGCCAACCTTGACACTTTTGAAGAGTACTGGTTTTGTATACCATCTCTCTGTTTGGTTTTGTCTGATGTTTTCTAATGATTAGACTGAAGTTGTGGATTATTAGAAAGAATGCCACAGAGATTAGGTGCTTTTCTTATTGCATCATGCCGGAGGGTACAAGATATCAACACGACTCATCACTGATCATTTGCTGTTTCTTATTTTTAAAATCTAGGCCACTCAATTCCTAAAAGATCTACAAATCGACCTTCCGTACGACCCTACAATCCCCCTACTGGGAACATACCCGTAAGAACTCAAATCACTCTATAAAAAAGATACCTGCATACATATGTTTATCACAGCATTGTTCACAGTAGCAAGAACATGGAACCAACCGTGCTGCCCACCAAAAGATGACTGGATTAAAAAACGGTAGTACGTATACATGATGGAATAATATGCAGCCATAAAGAAGAACAAAATCAGCCAGCCCGGTGGCTCAGCCTGTCATCCCGCGCCTTTGGGAGGCTGAGGTGAGTGGGTTGCCTGAGCCCGTGGGTTCGAGACCCGCCTGGGCAGCGAGACCTCATCTCTACAATAAATCAAAAAATCAACCGGGTGTGGTGGCACATGCCTGTAATTCCGGCTACTTAGAAGGCTGAGGCGGAAGGATCGCCAGAGCCCAGCAGGGCGAGGCTGCGGTGGCCGGGAGCGGCCACTGCACTCCAGTCTGGGCGACAGAGTGAGACTCCAACTCAAAAAAAAAAAAAAAAAAAAGAAGAACAAAATCATGAACTTCACAGCAACCTGGATGGACTTAGAGTCTGTAATACTGAGTGATCTTTCACAGAAACAAAGAACAGATTATCATTGTTCTCACTCATAAGCAGACCTTGAACAATTGTCCTAATACTATAAGAAAAGGATTGGCAGTAGTGGGAAACTGCTGGGAAGGGAGCAGGGAAGTGGGATTGGCAGTAGTGGGAACCTGCCTGAGGAAGAGGGAGGCATACCTCATCCACAAGGGGACCTGCATAATGAACAATTGTATACCTAACCCTGAATTGTACCCACCACTTTAAAATCAAAAAGAAAGAAAGAAAGAAATCTAGGCCACTGCATGAGCTTCTGAGTGTCCTGTCTTGTTGCTACCAGGCTTCTGCTTCACCATCATCCCCGTGCCATTTGCTTGCACATCGTTCTAAAATGGCCTTTGATTATTTATTGGACCAAATTCGAGCTTCCCAGCCTGGCCTTTTGAAGACCACCTTATCCAGGCAGCTTTGCCTTCCACTACCCCTCACACAGTCCACTGGGCCTCTTTCCTCCTCTCCAAATCACTTCCAGTGTGACCCCAGGCCAAGGCCCAGGCTTCCTTAGTTCTTGGAATGAACGTGACGTTTCTTTGACTCCTTCAGACAGCAGTCAACTTTCTCTTGTCTAAATTTCTGCTCTCTTCCTACAGTATTACTTTAATGTGGTTTTGATACCCCCCAGGCGTTTAATGTATGTTCTTTGTCTTAATTCCAATGGATGAAAGCAGAGTAGCTGCTTCGTTAGTGTAATTCAAGTAGCCCTGACCTAAAATCTCCTTTAGAGACAGTGAGTGAACATAGAAAAGAGGAACCAAGATGCATTCCAGCCCTTCTGGAGCTGACACGCTGCAGATAAGACAAGGTCACATACGCTAAACAGCTGCAGGGTTGTCAGGGCCAAGGAAAACTTCCCAAGTCAATGAGGAAAGAAAACACACTTAATGAATTTTCTCCAAGGCAGGTAGCTGTATGTACAGATCATGGCTTCACTTGTTGTTTCACCAGTAGCTTAGGCTTAAGAGAATAAGGAAGAAAATGTCAGTAAAGCAGAATCAACTTAAAAGTGTGTAGTGCCAATACCATACATTGGGAATACCAAAAACAATTGAGGAACTATTCTCCCAGGAGGTATTTGGAAACTGTTATCTGACTCAGGAAAGATCTCACTCACATCAGGGATGAACAGCATGTTATAGTGCTAAAGCTAAAAGGGTTTTGTTTTATTTTCTTATTATTTTATTTTTGTTTTTGAGTTGGAGTCTTACCCTCTTGCCCAGGCTGGAGTGCAGTGGTATGATCATGGCTCACCGCAGTCTCACTCTCTTGGCTGGCTCAGGTGATCCTTCTGCCTCAACCTCCTGAGTAGCTGGGACACAGCCATGTGCCACCCACTCAGCTAGTTTTTTGATTTTCTGCGGAGACTAGGTTTTGCTGTTTCCTAGGCTGATCTCAAACTCGTGGGCTCAAGCAGTCCTCCTGTCTTGGCCTCCCAAAGTGCTTGGATTGCAGGTGTGAGCCACTGCACCTAGTCAAGAGGTTTTAAAGAGTATAGTTTGTATTAAATATATTTAAACATATGTGGGGTGACAAATACTTTAACAATAGGTCACATATTAGATTTAATAACAACATATCTATTAATTTATTGGAAAATAAATGGGTCTATAGCTCCACTTACACAAGCTCTGCAAAAATCAATGAGAACATTCTATGAGAACCATTTAGTTCCATTGGGTGCACACTAAAGAGTACTGCATATTTTATTATTATTTGTAAGTTGTGTATAACAATTCTTTACGTCAGTAAAATTCACAATAAATGTGTGTGTGTATAAATACAAACATTTTTCTTTGACAGTCAGCTGTTGAACACTTACCAGCACCCACTGGAGCTTCTAGTGGATGATATATTTAAGTGTCTTTTGCGGTGAGAACGTGTTTTATATCTCATCACAAAGTCTTCAATATCATAACCATTTCTCTTTGTGATTAGATTTATTTTGGGGGACTGAATTAGAAATCTGAGATCTGCTTTGAGATGAATACAGGATAAAAAAACTGGGGGACTTTTTTGTCCACAGGCATCCTGGCACACTTGGTTTCCATTGTTAAAGGACTTATATTACTATTTCATCTTATTGGTGAGAAAACCCAAGTGATATTTAACCTACATAAATAATTTGTCTAAGATCAATCATGTTCAAGTCGTTTGCAGGCAGGCTTTGAGCATCAACTGAATTCTAATACTCAGGTCCTCACAAAAGCATTAAGGGGTAGATATTAATATTTCCTCCCTCTCCACCCCCACCTTTTTGTGGTGAGCAATTTTCAAGTATACAATACATTGTTATTAATTATAGTCACCAAGTTATGGGTCTCTTCTTGACTTATTCCTCCCATCTAACTGAAATTTTGTATCCTTTGGCCAATATCTTCCCAGTTCCCTCCTCCACAGTCCCTGGTAACCACCATCCCTCCCTCTACTTCTGTTCAGTTGTCCTTTTACATTTATAAGTGAGATCATGCCATATTTGTCTTTCTGTGAATGGCTTATTTTAACATAATGTCCTCCGGGTTCATCCGTACTGTCGCAAATGACAGGATTTCCTTCCTTTTTTAAGGATGAATAATCATTCCTTGTGTATATATACCAGATTTTCTTCATCCATTCATCCATTAATGGACACTCAGGTTGATTCAATAGCTTGGCTATTGTGAATAACACTGTGATATCATTCCCCTTTTATGGGTAATAAAATAGAGGTTCAACATATTAAATTAATCGCTCCAAGTACCACAGGTGGACAGGATTTTTAAAAATATGTACATTTGTAACTCTATTTCACATAAAGGCCCTCTGCTCCCTCAATATGTTGAGGTCCTGCTGTTGGCCATCCTGGCGTCTCTGACATCCAAGGAGCAGTTCTGTCCTGGAACTCTGCCGGGGTCTCTCTGTGGCCACAGGAGGACTGTCATTGTATATCGGTCCTTTGCATAAGCCTCAAGGAGTAGACTAGGTTGGGTTTGAGCCAACCCAGGACACATAGAATGTACAAGTCAGCTCAGACACACTGCTTTCTCCAGCACCCTGAGTTCCAAGTGGTAGTTTCTCTGTTATCGTCTGCGCCCTCCCCCTCCAGCCGAAGCAGCAGCAGAATCTTCCTCCTCCTCCTACCCCCCCCCCCAGACTTCTCTCCCTTCACACACTGGACTTCCTTCCTCGCCACAGATGCCATCAGATGCAACATGGAGTCTGACCCTCTCTTCATGTGGGTTCCACGATCCCTCCCCCACAGGCACCAGGACTTGGGGTTCTCCTGGGGTAGATCCTCCCCGTCCCTGGGTGGACAGCTTTTAAAATATCATGATGGGCTGAGGTGAGTGAATGGCCTGAGCCCGCGGGTTCGAGACCCGCCTGGGCAACTTGGCGAGACCTCATCTCTACAATAAATCAAAAAATCAGCCAGGTGTGGTAGCGCATGCCTGTAATTCCGGCTACCTGGAAGGCTGAGGTGGAAGGATCGCCGGAGCCCAGCAGGTCGAGGCTGTGGTGGCTGGGAGCGGCCGCTGCACTCCAGTCTGGGCCACAGAGTGAGACTCCAACTCAAAATAAAATAAAATAAAATATCATGATGGAAACTATGGGGGGGAGGGAGATGGGATTAACGGTAGTCAATATCTGTCTGGGGACGGGGAGACACCTCTTATCAACAAGGGTGCCTGAACGAAGCATATTTGTATACCTAACCCTTAACTGTACCCCACAATATCATAATAAAAAATATTAATTATAAGAAATATATATATATATCACGACGCCCTCGCACGCCCCTTGCTGCCATACGTCGTGTAGTTCCATATTGCTGAACTCCAAGCCCAAAGGATTAAAACACAGCATTGTTAGATTCCCCCAAAATACCAGGAAGGAAAAGAATAACAACAACAAAAAAATGTAAGTCCTTAATCCATTTTCCACCAGAGGATCGATTTAAGGGCTTCTGTGATTCTTAAAGGAAAAACTCTGGAAGCCTGTCATCTGATTAGAACATAACCTAAAAATTGTCTTTGCCCCGCAGTTTCTGTTGACCATGAATCCTAGATATTTATTTATTTATTATTTCGTTCTTTATATTTTATTCTTCAGAGAAACTTTAAAAATGGCTGGGCATAGTGGCTCATGCCTGTAATCTCAGTACTTTCAGAGACTGAGATGGGAGGATTGCTTGAGATCAGTTCAAGACCAGCCTGGGCAACATAGCAAGATCTCTATCTCTATTAAAAAAATTAAAAAAATTAGTGGCCAGGTGTAATGGCTTATACCCATAATCCCAGTACATTGGAAGACTGAGATCACTTGAGGTCATGAGTTCAAGGCCATCCTGGACAACAGAGACCCTCTTCTCTCTATAAAACAAAAATAGCCTGGCATGGTGACACATGTCTGTAGTCCTAACAATTCAGGAGGCTAAGGAGGGAGGATCACTTGAGCCCACGTCAAGGTGCAGTGAGCTATGATCATACCACCAGATGATGGAGTGAGAGCTATCTGAAAAAAAAATCACTTTCTACTTTCAAATGAAGTCCTCAGTGTGCTGGGGTGAAAATTGACTTTTGTCCCAAATTCTTGTGACATACATCAGTGTCTGTTGTCCAAGTATGCAGGTCCTCATGCTTTAGAATTAGGGCAGATTTTGGCTGGGTGTGGTGGCTCAGGTCTATAATCCCAGCACTTTGGGAGGCCGAGGTGAGAGGATTACCTGAGCCTGCGAGTTCGAGACCAGCCTGGGCAACATGGTGAGATCTCATCTCAACAATAATTAAAAAAAGAGTCAGGCATGGTAATGCATGCCTGTAGTTCTGGCTACTTAGATCGAAGCGGAAGAATCGCCTGAGCCCAGCAAGTCGAGGCTATGGTAGCTGGGAGCATGGCACTGCTCTCCAGCGGAGGTGACAGAGTGAGACTCCAACTCAAAAAAAAAAAAAGAAAGAAAAGAAAAAAAGAATCGGGGTAAATTTCAAGCAAAATTGTTAATATGCCTGAGTAACAAATAAAGTTGAATTCAGTGCTTACTACAGTATGCATACAGCTCATATTTTATTTAATTTGAGGAAAAGGAATTGGGATGGTCACCTACTTGCTCATTTATTCAGTAAGTATTTATGGAGCACTTATATGTGCCAGGTATTCTGTCAGGCTCTGGGGTTTTGATGGACAACAAGACAGACTTGTCCCCATAGCTCTTACTGTTCAGTGGAGGACAAAGTGTTATGTGTTCTATAATGTTTCACCAAAAAGGTATGTTGAAACCTTAACTCCATTACCTCACAATGAGACCTTATTTGGAAATAGAATCTGTACAGAGGTAATCAAGTTAAAATGAGGTCATTAGGGAGTGGCCTTTTCAACTATGACTGGTGTCCTTAAAAAGGAAGAATTTGGGTGCAGTGGCTCCTGCCTCTAATCTCAGGATTTTGGGAGGCTGAGGCAAGAGTATTACCTGAGTCCAGGGTTCGAGACTAGCCCGGACAACTTGGTGAGACCTCGTCTCTACACTAAATCAAGAAAAATTGACTGGGTGTGGTGGTGCACACCTGTAGTTTCAGCTTCTTAGAAGGCTGAGGTAGAGGGATCATCTGAACCCAGCAGGTTGACGCTGTGGTGGCTGTGAGGATGCCCCTGCACTCCAGCCTGGGTGACAGAGTGAGACTTCTATTCAAAAAAGGGGTGGGGTGGGGGATTTGTGCACACAACAGACCCAGACAGAAGGAAAAAAATGTGAAGATACACACGGGGTGATTTTTCTATCAGCCAAGGAATGCCAAAGATTTCCAGCAGACTACCAGAAACTAGGGGAGAGACAGGAGACAGATTCTCCATCATGGTTCTCAGGAAGAACCAACCTTGTTGATGTCTTGATCTTGACTTTCTAGCCTCTGGAACTGTGAGACAGTAAATCTCTCTCTTTTTTTTTTTTATTTTTGAGTAGGAGTCTCACTCTGTCACCCAGGCTGGAGTGCAGTGGCACGCTGCTCACGGCCACTACAGCCTCAACTTGCTGGGCTCAGGTGATCCTTCTGCCTCAGCCTTCCAAGTAGCTAGAACTACAGGCACGAGCCACCAAGCCCAGCGAATTTTTTTGATTTATTGTAGAGATGAGATCTCGCCAAGTTGCCCAGGCTGGACTCAGGCAATTCTCTCACCTCGGCCTCCCAAAGTGTTGGGATTACAGGCGTAAGCCACTGTGCCTGGCCTTTTTTTTTTTTTTTTAAGTGGTTTGTGGTATTTTGTTATGGCAGCCTTAGCAAAATAATACCTGAAGGCAGATGCAGCAATCGCACAATTGTGTGATATACTCTATGGGGCATGTGTGTGAGGTTGTAGGAGTAAGTCAATCAAGCTATGAGAAACAAACTCCTGCTCCAAAAATCAAAGATGAATACAGAGATGCGGAATGCCGCAGAAGTGAGACTTTAAGGGTAGTCTTGCAAGATCATGTGTCTGGTAGACAGGCACACCCGGCATGGTTACAGCAAGCAATTTATTCCCTAATGCGCAAGTTCTTCCCTCATTTCTTCATTGGCTGAGTACTGTGGGGCGCACTACCTCCCTGGACGTTGTCTATGTTTTATTATTCCTTGACAAGGCACTCGTTGTCCCCTTCCCTCTTTTCCTGCCTGCAAAAAAGGCCTGCCAAATGTCCCGAGGAAGGAGAAGAGCCAGGAATAAAAAGAACAAAGGGCTGAGGATCAGCTACCATGTTAAGACGTCAGAGTGCTTCTGGGTTTTGTTTGTTCAGGGATTTCCCAGGAATGTGTACTTTCTGGGGTTGCCATACATTAAGCAACTTTCGTGAAGCCATTCTGGAAAATGAATCACTTAGGCTGTTTTTCTTAAAAAGCCACTTGGGGCCTCATGAACCCGTGTAAGGAGTTTAGATTAGCTTCTGGGTTAAAGGAGTGAAGATATTGGAGAGACAAGACAGGAGGGCAGCTGTGCCAGCTGGCAGAAGGCACAGAGGGATTTTTTCTTTCAATCATAGGAGAGGACTCATTTCTGTACTCCCCAATAGCTCAGAGTTGGAGCAAAGCCCCAGGATCGCTGGTATCCGAGGGCAGATAAGGAGGAGGACACGAAAGCGGCCACAAGCCCACAGTCCTTGGCAGTTTCCCTCACTCGCTCCACCTTGCCCCCAGGCCACACAAACTGCTGTGGAAAGAAGACCACAGGCAAGGATGTTGTCGTTTCATGTGCTTGCTGATTTTTAGCCAGAATGGCTGTAAATAAAATTATAGACATTTTATAAGCTAAATTCTTAGCCGGGCTCGGTGGCTCAGCCTGTCATTCCGCGCCTTGGGAGGCAGAGGTGAGTGGATGGCCTGAGCCCGCCGGTTCGAGACCCGCCCGGGCAACTTGGCAAGACCTCATCTCTACAACAAATCAAAAAATCAGCCAGGCGTGGGAGCGCGCGCCTGTAGTTCCGGCTACTCGGAAGGCTGAGGCAGAAGGATCGCCGGAGCCCAGCAGGTCGAGGCTGTGGTGGCCGGGAGCAGCCACTGGACTCCAGTCTGGGCGACAGAGTGAGACTCCTACTCAAAAAAATAAAAAAATAAAAAGTTAAATTCTTTTTAAACCAATAATTATTTTTTTCTCTTCCTAGTGGAATTCCAAGCCGAAAAAGAAAAGGACTTAGAAGCTATATGAGCCAGGAAATTGGTAAGAAGCTAGGGCCAGAGGCCAGGGTTTTAAAAGCTGTTGAAGGCAAAAACCTACATTCTGGAAAGGATCAGGGAGGAGGAGTCAGTCCTTTCTTTAGTATTATGTTCATTTTTGAATGCTATATTTTTTTTCCAAAAAATTTTTTTGATAAATTTGGGTATTTCACATTAAATGCTTTTTACATTTCAAAAGGTAATTTAAAAACTACATTGCCTGAGCCCACAGGTTCAAGACCCGCCTGGGCAACTTGGAGAGACTTCATCTCTACAATAAGTCAAAAATTAGCCGGGCGTGGTAGTGCATGCCTGTAGTTCCAGCTACTTGGAAGGCTGAGGCAGAAGGATCGCCGGAGTCCAGCGGGTCGAGGCTGCGGTGGCCGGGAGCGGCTGCTGCACTCCATTCTGGGTGACAGAGTGAGACTCCAACTAAAAAAAAAACCATAAATAAATAAAAATAAAAATAAAAAACGACTAAATCATTATAGATGAGTCAGAGGGTGATGACAATCCATTGTGTAAAAACAAATCTGCTAAGATTTTAAAATTATCTCAAAAGAGAAGAAATTTTTCTATTAGTAGTTAAAAATAGCTGCCTTCTAAAACCAAGAGTAGTTACAAGAAAGTTTTCAATTATACTCAGAATTCATATTTGCATTGATATTGTATTATTATTATTATTATTATTGTTTTGAGTCAGAGTCTCACTCTGTCACCCAGACTGGAGTGCAGTGGAATCCTCATAGCTACCACAGTCTCAACCTGCTGGGCTCAGGTGATCCTTCCACCACAGCCTTCCAAGTATAGCTGGAACTACAGGCATGTACCACCATGCCCAGCTAATTTTTTGATTTACTGTAGAGACGAGGTCTCACCAAGTTGCCCAGGCTGGTCTCAAACCCCTGGATTCGGGCAATTCTCTCACCTCTGCCCGTCAAAGTCCTGGGATTATAGGCGTGAGCCACTGCCCCGGCTGATACTGTATTATTTTTAGTTTAAGTTATTGGAAATATAATAAATGATTATATTAAGTTTGTCAAGAAAAGGATTGTATAAGATATTCAGTTTAGAGGAAATTAATAATTTTAGTAGGAACACGGACCTGCTCCAACTGAATTGTAAGTATCAAAATGAAATCATTTCTTTACACACACACACACACACACACACACACACACACACACACACACACACACCTGTTTAGCTCTTCCATCGAAAGAGATCAGGAACAATGTGACCTCCCAACACCTCTTAATGTCCTCTATTACAGTAAGACTATTTTTCACTAAAAGGAACCAAGGACTGAAGAAATGACTGATTCCATGTATGGGGCTACATCCCATCGGGATCACAAACCATAATGTGGGCAGCTTCTTGATCTAAATTATTGCTAGTAGATGAGGTCATTTGCATTAGAATAAGCAGCACGTCGTCTTCCAGTGGCTACGACGAGAAACTCAGACCATAAGCGATCTCATGAGACTGCCCATAAAAAATTCCAACACTGAGGGACATACTGCTGTCATTGTCAAAGATTTATTTTGCAACCTCCTTTTCAGAAAAACTATGAGCTGCCTGGCTACACTGTTTTCTATGCTAGCACATACTTTTCTGTTCAGTGGTGTTTAAGCTTTTCTGTGTGGTAGACATTTTTACAATCCACTGACGCCCGTGGACACAGCTCAGAATGCAGTGGCATGCGCACAGCCACTACGGCCTCAACCTGCTGGCCTCAGGTGATCCTTCTGCTTCAGCCTTACAAGTAGCTGGAACTACAGGCACGCGCCACCATGCCCGGCTAATTTTTTTTTATTGTAGAGACGAGATCTCACCATGTTGCCCAGGGTGGTCTCGAATCCTGGACTCAGGCAACCCTCTCACCTCAGTCTCTCAAAGTGCTGGGATTATAGACTGAGCCAATGAGCCTGGCCTTCAGTTGGAATTTAGCTTAAAAAACTGTGGTGTTCATCTACCTATCTTGGTCTTGAAAATTCCAGTCACAATAATATATTTTGTGGACTGGGATTGTCGTACTTGTGACCATCCAAGAAAAAAAAAATCTGCCACTGCACTACTCCAGCCTGGGCGACAGAGTGACTCTGACTCAAAAAAAAAAAAAAAAAATTCCAATGTAGTCAAATTGTTGTTTAATATCCGTGACAGATCAACAAGTTCATCTTTGGCTAAGTAATTTTTTTTTTTGAGTCAGAGTCTCACTCTGTCACCCAGGCTGGAGTGCAGTGGCATGCTCATGGCCACCGCAGCCCCGACCTGCTGGGCTCAGGTGATCCTTCCACTTTGCCACCATGCTCAACTGACTTTTGATTTATTGTAGAGGTGAGGTCTCCCCAAGTTGCCCAGGCTGGCCTCAAACTCATGAGCTCAGGCAATCCTCTCACCTCGGCCTCCCAAATTGCTGGGATTATAGGCATGAGTCACTGCTCCTGGATAGTAATTATTTTTTAGCACAGTTTACTGTTTTTTCCTTCCTTTCATTCTTTCTTATGCTTTGAGCTTTTTGTGTCCTGTAGATGACCTGGTGTAGGTAAATATTTTATCAACATAAGATCTTCAGTATAATATAGACTAGAAATTATAATAGTAGACAGCCTTATGTTGTTCTCAAACTTAGATGAAAAGCATTTAATATTTTCAATATAAAGTATGTTTTCTGCAGGTGTTTCATGTGTACCTTT
Source organism: Carlito syrichta (assembly GCF_000164805.1). NCBI lineage: Eukaryota > Metazoa > Chordata > Mammalia > Primates > Tarsiidae > Carlito > Carlito syrichta. Next base: position 575,793 of record NW_007260132.1, on the reverse strand, counting down.
ATCAAATTAAGGAAGTTTTCTTTTATTTTCAGCTTGCTCAGAGGTTTTGATAAAGAAGTCTGAAAATATCCAGAAGGCAACCCAAAGTTTTATCCATCTAGATGACATTAAAGTTGAACCATGGATTCACAACCATTTTCTTTATGATATAAACTTGTATCATCCGGCATTTAAAAAGCAAAAAGGATCAACAAAATACTAACAAATAGAATCCAAAAATGTATGAAAAGAATTATACACCCTTAAAAAATGGGATATATCCCAGTATTCAAGACTGGTTTAACATTTATTCAAAAATCAATTAATGTAGTCCATGACATCAATAAGCTAAAGAAGAAAAATTATATAATTGCAACAATAGATGCAGGAAAATACCCAACACTCACTCATAATAAACAATTTCAGTAAAGTCAGAATAGAGAGGAACTCTCTCAACTTGGTAAAGAACACTTACAAAATAACCTATTGCTAACATTATACTTAATGATGAGAAACTTAAGGATTTTTAACTAAGATTAGGAGCAAGATAAAGATGTTTCTTCTCACCACTGCTTTCAACATTATACTGGAAGTCCTAGCTATGCCATAAGACAAGACAAGGAAATAAAAAGTATACTGACTGAGAAGAAGCAAAACTGTCTTTGTTCACAGGTGACATGGTTGTCTATGTAGAACATCTGAAAGAATTGACAAAAGCACTCCTGGAACTAATAAGCAACTATAGCAGGGTTGTAGGATACAAGATTAGTACACAAAAATCAATCACTTTTCCTATATACCAGCAATAAACAAGTGGAATTTGAAATTTAAAACACAATACAAATGACCATCACTCCTTAAAAATGAAATACTTGTATATAAAACTAACAAAATATGTACCAAATCCATACAAGGAAACCACAAAATTCTGATAAAAGAAATCAAAGAAGTGTCTGGGTACAGTGACTCACACTTATAATCCCAGCATTTTGGAAGACTGAGGCAGGGAATAACTTGAGACCAGGAGTTTGAGACCAGTCTAGACAACATAGTGAGATCCTGTTTCCACAAAAATTAAAAAGAAAAATTAGCTGGGTGGAATGGCCCATGCTTATGTTCCCAAGTACTCGAGAGGCTAGGATGACAGAGCAAGACCATGTCCCTCTACAAAAATAATAAACAAACAATAAATAAATCAAAGAAAGAAGAAATAAATCCAAGAAGAAATAAAGGTAGTGGTAGTCCATATTCACAGAAAAGAAGACTCAATATTTTCAGGCTGTCAATTCTTCACCACTTGATCTATAGATTCAATGCAAAATCAATTAAAATTTCAGCAAGTTATTTTGTAGATGCTAACAAAATGATTCTTTTTGTTTATATGGAGAGCCAAAAAGATCCAGAATAGCCAACACATTATTGAATGAGAAGAGTCAGAAGACTGAAACTACTTGACTTCAGGACTTACTATAAACTATGATGATCAAGACAGTGCGATATTGGCAAAATAATGGAAAAATAGATAAGTGGAACTAAATAGCCCAGAAATAAACCCACATAGATATCAACTGATCCTTGACAAAGGAGCAAAGGCAATATCGTGGAAAAAAGGCAGTCTTTTCACCGAATGATACTATAACCACTTGGCATCTACATGCAAAAAAAAAAAAAAAAAAATGAATCTAGACACAGATTTTACACATTTCCTAAAAATTAACTCAAAACAAAATCATAGACTTAACTGCAAAAAGCAAACCTATAAAGCTTCTAGAAAATAACAAGAGATCATGACCTTGTGTATGATGATGACATTTTTGGTCTAACACCAAGGCATGAGCCATGAAAGAGAGAATTGAAAACTGGACTTTATTACACTAAAACATCTGCTCTTTAAAATACGTTATCGAGAGAGAGAGTAGACAAAAACAGACTGGGAGAAAATACTTGCAAATGATGCATCTGATATAGGACAATTATACAAAATATACAAAGACTCTTAAAACTCAATAAGAAAATCAACCACTGATTTAAAAAATGGGCAAAAGAGCTAACAAACACTTCTCCAAAGAAAATATGCAGTTTGCAAATAAGCATATGAAAAGATGCTTCACATCATATGTCATCAGAGAAATGCAAATTAGAGCAACAACACAATACCACTACACACCTTTTAGAATGGTCAAAATTCAGAGCACTGACAACTCTAAATTCTGATGAGAATGTGAAGCAACGGGTATTCTTATTCATTACTGGTGGGGATGAAAAATGGTACAGCCAATCTGGAAGGCAGTTTGGTCTTTTTTTACAAAAATAAGTCTACTCTTACCATAAAATCCAGTAATTATGCATGTTGGTATTTTCTCAAATGAGTTAAAAACCTATGTTCACACAAAACTTGCGTATGAACTGTTTTATTCATAATTGCCAAAATTTGGAAGAAACTGAGATGTCCTTTTGTAGGTAAATAGATACATCAACTGTGGTACATCCAAACAATGGTATATTATTCAGTACTAAAAAGTAATGAGCTATCAAGACATGGAGGAACCATAAATGCATATTATTAGGTGAAAAAAGCGAATATGAAAAGGCTGTATAATTCCAACTGTACATTCTGAAAATAAAACACTACAGAGACAGTAAAAGGCTGAGTGGTTGTAACGGCTTGGGAGGGAGGGGAGACTGAAATATGGAGCACAGAGGAGTTTTAGGGCAGTGAAACTACTCTGTGTGATACTATTGTTGGAGAGAAATGCCAAACTCCGTGAACTATTTTAAGTTGGCTTATTCTGAACCAAACATGAGACCTAGACCTGTGGCATGGGCCTATATATTTTTTAAGTTAAAAGGATGCCAATCCCTGCTTTTTATTTTTTTTAATTGGTCCCTTATCCAAGAAAGCATGTAGGTTATTTTTCAATAGTAGCCATAATGGTGACTCTAGATTTTTAATAAAAAGATTTATGGCTGGGTGCGGTGGCTCACACCTATAATCCTAGTACTTTGGGAGGCTGAGGTGAGAGGATTGCCTGAGCCCATGGGTTCGAGACCAGCCTGAACAACTTGGCGAGACCTCATCTCTATAATAAATCAAAAAATTAACCAGGTATGGTGGCATGTGCCCATAATTCCAGCTACTCGGAAGTCTGAGGCAGAAGGATCACTTGAGCCCAGCAGGTTGAGGCTGCTGTGGCCGTGAGCGTGCCCCTGCACTCCAGCCTGGGTGACAGAGTGAGAGTCCAACTTAAATAAACAAATAAATAAAAAGATTTATTTTGTTCATGTAATTACAAAACATTGACAGGTAGTACAACTAAAGGACAATCTTTTTTTTTTCAGTTAGACAAGAATGAATTTTCATTTTCTCTTGGAAAAAGTAAAACTCCTTCTCCTAGTCCCAAATGCTTTTAAGACTTTCTCTCTTATGAGTGATAGAGAAGTGCTACTTTCCCATTTCTCGTCAAAATCTTCTCAAAATGCAATAGTCCAGAGACTTGCTTCTCATACGAGTGTTGACTCTGTGGCTGTGGAAAACCTTTAGGATAACAGCAGGAGTCTGTCCTCAGTGCTTGTCTATGAAGGGAGCAAGAGGTGAGGATGACCTGAGGAGATCCCTTTATCGTGAAAGTAGCAGAACAGGTGGTACGAAAAACTCACAAGAGCTCCATTCGTGCACAGTAACAACCAGTGTTCCTTTCCAGGGAAAAGTTTTTTTGGCATATTTTTCTCTCTATCTCTCCTGCCTCCCCCCAACACCTCCCTCCCTCCCTTCTTCCC
>NW_007260132.1:514669-572017 GCF_000164805.1 Carlito syrichta | reverse complement strand
GGCCCACTCTGTGAGTGCAGAGGTACACTCACAGCCAATTCAGCGTTGACCTCCTGGGCTCTGGTGATCCTTCCATCTCAGTCTTCCAAGTAGCCTGAACTACAGGTATGCACTACCACACCTGACTAATTTTTTATTTATTGTAGAGACGAGGTCTTGCCAAGTTGCCTGGGCTGGTCTCGAACCCCGGGGGGCTCAGGCAATTCACTTGCCTCAGCCACCCAAAGTGGTGGGATAACAGGCTGAGTCACCAAGTCCGGCCCCCTCTGTCTATTTCTAAGTTCATTAAGGGATACAAAAATGCAGGTAGACAGAAGAATAAGTTGTAGTATTCGATAGTACAGTAGAGTTAACAAAAATTAGAGTTAACAAAAATTTGTTGTATATTTCAAAATAGCTAGAAGAGAAGATCTGTCATGTTTCCAACACAAAGAAAAGATAAATATTTGAGGTAATAGATATCCCAATTACACTAATTTGGTCATTATACACTATATACATATAACAAAATATCACATATTTCCAAATATGTACAACTATTACATATCAATAAAACAATTCCAAAATATTGGCAGTCTAATTTCTAAAAAGGACTTCAAAAATAAGAATTGTTTTTTTATGGCAGCACCAAGCATATAATGAACAAAACAAGGAATTGACTATTTTAAGGAGATGACATGTAGTTGTATGCTATAGGGAGACCTCAAAGCTGCCAGTTCTTTAGTGAACCACTTCACAATATTAAAAAGAAATACCGCTTCTCTAAACTAGCACATAATTAGCAAATAACCATTTCTAGTCTTTTCCTCAATAGAAAGAGGGGTGTTTCAGAAACCTTACATCACTGTGGTGGGTAAATGAGCGGTTTAGCAGCCAGATACTCACAGTGTGCTTTGCTAGAATATACAGTGTGTTGGCCAAACTGCCTAGCAAATTTTAAACTCTGTGTAATAAACTCAACAATTATTTAAAAATAAATTTATAGGTTAGGCTACCTCAAAGCTGTTGTACAAAAGTCAGGATTTCACTTATTCTACAAACAGGTATCAGGAATCCAGTGCTCCAAAGAAAAGCTTTTTTTCTTGTGTTTTTTTATTAATAATTATTGATTCTTCAATTTCCCTCTCTAAGCAAAGTGTCCTTTAACTCTGTAATACCCCATTTTTTTAAAATCAGAAAACCAGAAATTTGGAAGAATGTAACTATTGGTGGGAAAAACATAGCTATAAATTTGTATCTATGCTTCAAAGAAAAGTATACATATAATAAATACAGTTTTTTAAGCTATAGAAAATGTTTACTTTCATTGTTTTATTTAATTCTCACATTAGTCATTTCAAAGTCAAGGATAATAAGGTACAGAGAAAGGAAACTCTTTGCCTAGTTCAATATATCTAGATCTGTCTGGCTCTCTAATCTTGTGGACTCAAAATTTAACACGTTTTTATCTCTTTTGAATGAGATTCAGTACAGGTTGGAAAGAGCACACTATCTGAGACCTCGGGGAAGACGCTTGGTTCCTCTGGGGCATAATCCCTCATTCTGTGTCAGAAGAAGCAATATAATAATCCATTCTCCAAAACTTGCAAAACAGATTCCCAGGAGATTGCCCTCTGGTGACATGGTGATGAGTGGGGCAGGCCTGGGAGAAAGGCTTCCTCCAAGGACGGTGGACAAGCTGAGGAGGCGAACACTGCTGTCCCAGCATGATTGACCAGAAAGTGGTGGAACTAGTGGTAGGTGGCAGTTGAGCTCAAGGAACATTTCTGTGGGGAGCGGAACACCTGCTCATTCCCATGAAAGGGCACCCAGCTAATATGGAAGGAAGACTGACATTAGCATGCCTAAGCTGTTCCCTTCCCTTTGCAGAATAATTCAGATGGATCTTCAAGGGCAGCCAGCATCCATCAGACCTTTTCCGTGTGCCTGGCAGTGTACACCTATTAAATCTCATTTAATTATCTCAACAACTCTGTGAAGTGCAGTAGGCACTTTTGTCCTCTCCATTTTACAGAAGGGACACCTGAAGATTTGAGAGTTTAAGCGTCTTGCTCAAGACCCCAGAGCTGCTGATAGGTGAAAAAAATCACACTGTTTTAGTTATTAACCCATTTGTACTGCTTCCATAGGCTTTTGTGTGTTTTTACAAAGCTGTGGAGTCCTGGATTTTCTTAGCTGACAGTCTTTCAGATTGACAAGCTTAAAATAGGTCAGGAACATAATCCCATTTTCATGAGAATTACTAATACAAGATTAACCTGATTTTATTGTCTTAACCCTATAACCCCAGCCTGTCCCAGAGTATTGTGCCTGTCAGCTAAGTCCTTCGAAATCCACTTGAGATATAAATTGAGATGCAATTCACATAGCAGAAAATTAACCTTTTTATTTATTTTTATTTATTTATTTTGAGTCGGAGTCTTACTCTGTCACCCAGGCTGGAGTGCAATGGCACGTGGCCACTGCAGCCTCAACCTTCTGGGCTCAGGCAATCCTTCTGCCTCAGTCTTCGAAGTAGCTGGAACTACAGGTGCATGCTACCACACCTGGCTAATTTTTTGATTTATTGTAGAGATGAGGTCTCGCCATGTTGTCCAGGCTGGTCTCAAACCCCTGGGCTCAGGCGATCTTCTTGCCTCGGCCTCCCAAAGTCATGAGATTGCAGGCTTGAACCATCGTGCCCTGCAACATTTACCTTTTTAAAGTGTACAATTCAATTGTTTCTAGTATATCCACAAAGTTGAACACGCATCATCAAATTAATTTTTTTTTTTTTTTGAGTTGGAGTCTCACTGTCGCCCAGACTGGAGTGCTGTGACCACTCCCGGCCACCGCAGCCTCGACCCGCTGGGCTCCGGCGATCCTTCCGCTTCAGCCTTCCGAGTAGCCGGGATTACAGGCATGTGCTACCACGTTCGGCAGATTTTTTGATTTATGGTAGAGATGAGGTCTCGCCAATTGCCCAGGCGGGTCTCGAACCCGCGGGCTCAGGCCATCCACTCACCTCAGCCTCCCAAAGGTGCGGGATGACAGGCTGAGCCACCGAGCCGGCTCTTATCTTCTTTAAACCCAGAAAACAGCAATCTACTTTTTGACTTTATGGATTTCCCTATTCTGGACATTTAATATAAGCAGATTCACATAATATGTGGTCTTTTATGACTGGTTCTTTCATTTGGCATAATGATAATGTTTTCAGATTTCACCTCGTTGTGGTATGGATCAGGACTTCATTCCGTTTGATGGCCGAACAATATTCCATCGTACGGGTATACAATAGTGCTTATCCACTCATCAGCTGGCTAACATTTGGATTATTCTTAGTTTTTACTTGTTATGAATAATGCTGCTATGAACAGTCTAGGAGTGGTTTTTGTGGGGTCACATATTTTCAGTTTTCTCTAAGACTGGAATTGATGGGTTATGCAGAAATTTTGTGTTTAACATTTTAAGGAATTGCCCAACTATTTTTCAAAGTACTAGTAGGTATAAAGTGATATCTCATTATGGTTATGGTTTGCATTTCTCTAACGGCTACTGATACTGAGCATCTTTTCATGTGCTTATTGGCTATTTGTATATCTTATTTGGAGAAATGGCTATTAAAGTCTTCCTCTATTTTTAAATTGGGTTATTTGTTTTTTATTGTTGCGTTTTAAGAGTTGTTTATGTATTCTGAATTCAAATTCCTTGTAAGATATATGATTTGCAAATATTTTCTCTCATTATGTGGATTGTCTCTTACTTTCTTGATAGTGTCCTCTGAAGCACAAATGTTTTTAATATTATAAAGTGGTAGTCAGGCTCGGTGGCTCAGCCTGTAATCCCGCACCTTTGGGAGGCTGAGGTGAGTGGATTGCCTGAGCCTGCGGGTTTGAGACCCGCCTGGGCAAATTGGCGAGACCTCATCTCTACAATAAATAAAAAATGAGTCGGGCGTGGTAGTGCCCGCCTGTAATTCCGGCTACTCGGAAGGCTGAGGTGGAAGGATCGCCGGAACCCAGCAGGTAGAGGCTGCGGTGGCCGAAAGCGGCCACTGCACTCCAGTCTGGGCGACAGAGTGAGACTCCAACTCAAAAAAAAAAAAATTATAAATTGGTGTCATATCCAGGAAACCATTGCCTGGTCCAAGGTCATAAAGATTTTGATTTACTCCTAGGTTTTCTTCAGAGAGTTTTTAAACACTTGTTATTTTTCATCTTTTTTATTATAGTCATTCTAACAAGTGTGAGGTGACAGTTCATTGGGGTTTTGATTTGTACTTTCCTGATGATTAGCGATATTGAACTTTTTTTCACCTTGGCCTTTTGTATGTCTTCTTTTGAGAAATGTCTTTTTAGATCCTTTGCTCTTTATTTTAAGGATTTTTGTTTTTCTTGCTGTTGAGTAGAGTTCTCTATTTTTAAAACAGGGGCATTTACAGTTATAAATTTCCCTCTAAACACTGTCTTCATTGTGTCCATGAATTTTGGTGTTTTTTCCCCCCCATTTTCATTTATCTCAAAGTAATTTCTAATTTCCCTAGAGAGTTCTTCTTTGATCCATTGGTTTATGTAGCAGTATGCTGCTCAGTTTCCACATATTTGTGAATTTCTTAAAGTTCCTTCATGTGTTCATTTTAATTTTATTCCACTTTGGTTAGAGGACATACATTTTAAAATTGTAGAAACAGGGTGTCACTATTTTGCACAGGCTTGTCTTGATCTCTTGGCCTTAAGCAATCCCCCCAACTCGACCTCCCAAAGTACTGGATTTATAAGCATGAGCTACTATTGCACCTTATTTGATGCTGTTTATATTATGTAAATTCTTTTTTTATTTATGGAGGCTTGTTTTATGGCCAGACATATGGTCTATCCTGAAGAATGTTCCATGTATACTTGGAAAAAAAAGTATATTCTGTTGTTGGGCAAAGTGCTATTTAGATGTCTGTTTGGTCTACTTGATTTTGAGTGTTGTTCAGGCCTTTTATTTCCTTCTTGACCTTTGGCCTGGTTATTCATTATTGAAAGTGAAGTATTGAGGTCTCCAATTGTTATTATTTAATTGATGATCTTGCTGCAGTTCTGTCAGTTTTTACTTTGTGTATTTTTAGATTCTGCTGTTATATGTATACATGTTTATAATTTTTAATATTTTTGATGGTCTTATCCTTTTATCATCATAAAATGTCCTTCTTAAAGTCTATTTTGTCTGATATTAGTATAGTCACTCAAAATCAAGTAGACCAAACAGACTTTGTGCTGTTACATTATATCCCTTTCATCATCCTTTTGTTGCCAACTTTTTTTGTCCTTGAATCAAATATATATCTTATAGACAACATGTTTTTCTTTCTTTTTTTGTATTTGAAAGTATAGTTTGTTTATTTATTTATTTATTCATTTATTTTTCTTTTGCATCGTAGTCTCACTGTTATGCAGGCTGGAGTGCAGTGGCATGCTCATGGCCACCACAGCCTCAACCTGCTGGGCTCAGTAATCCTTCTGCCTTAGCCTTTCAAGTAGCTGAAACTACAGGCGTGTGCCACCACGCCTGGCTAGTTTTTTGATTTACTGTAGAGAAGAGGTCTTGGCAAGTCGCCCATTCTGGTCTCAAACTCCTAGGCTCAGGCAATCCTCTTGCCTCCTTCTCCCAGAGTGCTAGGATGACGGGCGTGACCCACTGCATCTCACCCGGAAAATATCGTTTATTTAGAAAGTAAATGAGAGAGAGAGAGAGAGAAGGAGAAAAGGAGAGAGAGAAAAAGGGGTGGGAGAGAGAGAGAGACAGAGACAGTGAGAGACAGAGAGAGAGAGGAGATTCACCTCCCCAAGGTAGGGGAGGAGGCCTAAACTAGGAAATACGGCAGTGGCCGTAGCTCAGAGAGTCATGTGGCCCAACCAGGGTTTACCAAAGCAATGGCTTGGATTATGTTTTTCAATTAATTCCTTCAATCTTTGCCTTTTGATTAAAGTGTTTAATCAACTTGCATTTAGTGCAATAACTGATATGGAAATATTTATATCTGTCATATTGCTATTTGTGTTAAATATTTCTTGCTCCTTCTTTTGTCCCTCTAGTGCTCCATTATTGCCTTCTTTTGGTGACACATATTTTCATTGTATCATTTTAATTCCTCTCCTTTTCTTTTTGAGTTGGGTTTGGCTGTGTCACCCGGGCTGGAGGAGTGTGGTAACATGATCATGCATGGCTCACTGCAGCCTCGTCCTCCTGGGTCCAGTTGATCCTTCTAGTTCAGCCTCCAGAGTAGCTGGGACTTCAGGTGAGTGCCACCATGTCTGGCTGATTTTTTTGTTTTTATTTTTCTGAGTTGGGGTCTCACTCTGTTGCCCAGACTAGAATGCAGTGGCATAATCATGGGTCACTGCAGGCTTGAATTCCTGGGCTCAGGTGATCCTCCTGCCGCAGGCACCCAGAAGCTGGGACTACAAGTGTGCAGCAACATGCCTGGCTAAGTTTTTGGTTTTTTTGTAGAGACAACTTCTCGCTATGTTGCCCAGGCAGGCCTTGAACTCCTGGGCTCAAGCAATCCTCCTACCTTGACCTCCCAAAGTGCTGGGATTACAGGCGTGAGCAACTGTGCCAGGCTTCCTTTTTTCATTTTTAACTATATTTTGTAGTTGCTTTCCTACTGGTTATTCTGGAGATTATAATTAACAACTTATAAAAATCTGGATCAATACCAAATTAAGGTAAAAAATATACAAAAAATTTGTTTCTATATAAGTTTGTTTCATCTCTGCATTCTTTGAAATATTATTCTCATGCAAATTACGCCTTTATACATTATAGGATCATCTAATTATTGCTGCATGCAGTTGTCTTTTAAATTAGATAAGTGAAGAAAGGAATTACAAACAAGGTCAGGCACAGTGGCTCATGTCTATAATCCCAGCACTTGGGAGGCTGAGGTGAGAGGATTGCCTGCGCCCACAGGTTTGAGACCAGCCTGGGCAACTTGGTGAGACCTCATCTCTACAATAAATAAAAAAATTATCCAGGCATGGTGGCGCATGTCTGTAGTTCCAGCTTCTTGGAAAGCTGAGGCAGAAGGATCACCTGAGCCCAGCAGGTCAAGGTTGTGGTGGCCGTGAGTGTGTGCCACTGCACTCTAGCCTGGGCAATAGAGTGAGAGACTCCAACTCAAAAAATAAAAATAAAAAGAATTACAAACAAAAACACATTTATCTTGTTTTTTAATATTTATTTATATGTTACCTTTATTGGTGCTCTTTATTTCTTCATGTGAATTCTAACTATTGTCTAGTGTCTTTTCATATCAACTCAGATAACTCTCCTCAATATTTCTTATATGAAAGAATTGTTGGTGATGAATTCTCTCAGTTTTTGTTTATCTGGAGATGTTTTAATTTTTCCTAGGTTTTTGAAGGATAGTAGTGCTAGGTATAAAATCCTTGGTTGAAATTCTTTTTCTTCAGCATTTTGAATGTTATCCCACTGTTTTTCAGTCTCTATAATTTCTGATGAAGAGTCAGTCAGTAATCTTATTGCAAGATCAGGTTCTATGGCTCAACTCAGCACTTTGGGAGGCTGAAGTGAATGGATTGCCTGAGCCTGTGGGTTCAAGACCAGCCCTGGCAACTTGACGAGACCTCATCTCTACAATTAAAAAAATTTAGACGGATGCGGTAACATGTGTCGTGGTTCTGTCGACTTGGAAGGCTGAGGTGGAAGGATCGCCAGAGCCCAGCAGATTGACACAGGGGTGGCCGTGAGTGTGCCACTGCTCTTCAGCCTGGGCGACAGACTGAGACTCCAACTAAAAAAAAAAAAAACAAAAACCTTATTGCAGATCTCTTGTATGTAATGAATCACTTTTCTTGTTGCTTTCAAGTCTTAGTGGTTTTGACAGTTTGACTATGGTATATCATAAATCATAAATAAATAAATAATAAAGTTCTTTGAACTTATCATACTTGGAGTTTGTTGAACTTGTTAGATGTTTAGACTAATGGTTTTCATCAAATTTGGCAAGTTTTAGGGTATTCTTTCTTCAAATATTCTTTCTGATCTCTCTCTCTCTAGGGCTCTACATATATATGTTGGTACACTTCATGGTGTCTCACAGGTTTTTGATTTTTCTTCATTTCTTTCTTTCTTTTATTAAGATTGAATAATCTCTGCTAACCTATGTTCAAGTTTGTTAATTGTTTGACCAGACCAAATCCATTGTTGAGTCCCACTACTGATTTTTCATTTCAGTTATTGTCCTTCAACATTTCTATTTGCTTCTTTTCCTTTTTTTTTAAACAAATGTTCTTATTGATATGAACTCTCTGATGAGGATACCATAGAAATAACTCAAGTAAAAATTTTGTTTTTCTTACAGATATGCAGATATTTTTCTTGAGTAAACAAGCACATTTAAATTTTTGTGAAATTTAGTTTATTTCCAGAGTTCTGGAAAGGTTTGTCACTTTCTGCTAAAGTTCTTTGTTTAAAAAAATTCTGTTTGTCAAGATAGGATCTTGCTATGTTGCCCAGGCTGCTCTCAAACTCCTGACATGAAGTGATCCTCTTACTTTGGCCTCCCAAAGTGCTGGGATTACAGGCATGAGCCACTACACCCAGCCTGTTCTTGTTATTTATTTATTTTTAAAGCGGGATTTATTAAGAGGACCGAAAATCTCCCACAGTGGGTGGAGACCCAAAGAGTTTGCCATGTTCTTTTTCTTTTTATGAAAGAGTGGATTTTGGGAGGTTCTTTTCTGCCATTTTACTTATGTATTTATTTAAAATTTTGAAAGTGACAAAGTATCTCTCTGCTATCCAGGCTACAGTGTGGTGGTGTGCTCACAGCTCATCACAACCTTGAATTCCTGGTTCATGCAATCTTCCTGCCTCAGCCTTTTGAGTAGCTGGGACTAGAGGTGTGTACCACCACCTGTGACTAATTTTAATCTTGTTTATAGAGATGAGATCTCTCTGTGTTGCCCAGGCTAGTCTTGAACTCCTGGGTTCAAGCAATCCTCCCACCTAGGTCTCCCAAAGTGCTGGGATTATAGGTATGAGCCACTATGACTGGCTTTTTTCTGCCATTTTGGAAGTGCTCTCAAGATCTATTTTTTGCAGTAAAAAGGAGTTAGGTTGAAACTTGTCCAGCAAAGAAACAGAAACTCCCTGATTACTTACTTATCTCCCTCTTCCATGTCTGTTGTTTAATTTTGATCATACTAGCTGTGTTTTGAAGAGTCATATGGCTTTCTGATCCTTTATTACATTCCTTAAATCTTAACAAGAAAGGAGTTTGATGTGTAAATTTTCTTTAGTTTTGATAATTCAGGATTTTAATATTCTTCCATGGGTTCAGTTTGGATTTCAGAATGTTATTGTGTATCTTTAATTTTTTGTGAATATATTTTAAATTTTATTTTTTTAATTTTTAACTAATTATGTATTTTCTATTATAAGGATGTGGGGTACAATTCAGGGTTAGGTATACAAACGTTGATTATGCAGGTGCCCTTGTTGATGAGGTGTGCCCTTCCCTCCCTCCCTAGCAGTTTCTCTCAACTGCCACTCCCATCCCCCTCCCCCGACAGTTTCTCACTACTGCCAATCCGTTTCTTATAGTATTATGATAATTATTCAAGATCTGCTTATGAGTGAAAACATATGGTACTCTGTTCTTTGTTTCTGTGATAGATCACTGAGTATAACTGACTCCAAATCTATCCAAGTTGCTGCAAAGCCCATATGTTTGTCCTTATTTATGGCTGCATAATTTTTCATTGTGTATATGTACCACATTTTTTCTTATCCAGTCCAGCTTCGATGGGCAACATGGTTGGTTCCATGTTTTTGCTACTGTGAATAGAGTTGCAACAAACATACATTTGCAGGTATCATTTTTGTAGAATGATTTGAGTTCCTCTGAGTATAGTCCCAATAGGGGAATTGCTGGGTCATATGGAAGGTCAACTTCTAGTTCTTTCAGAAATCACCACAGTGTCTTCCAAAGATGTTGCACTAGCTTGCATTCCCACCAGCAGTGTAGAAGCATTCTTTTCTCTCCACATCCTCACCAGCATCTGTTGTTGTTTGTTTTATTAATGATGGCCATTCTTACAGGGGTTAGGTGGTATATCTCAATGTGATTTTGATTTACATTTCTCTGATGATGAGTGAGGCTGAGCACTTTTTCATGTGTCTTCTTTTGAGAAGTGTCTATCTTCTTTTGAGAAGTGTCTATTCATGCCTTTTACCCACTTTTAAAAGGGGCTTTTTTTTTTTTTTTTTCCTTTTGGTGCATTTGAGTTCCTTGTAGATCCTAGATGTTAGGCCTTTGTCAGATATATAGTTGGCAAATATTTTTTCCCATTCTGTGGGTTGTCTCCCTGCTCTCTTGATGGTTTCTTTTGCTTTGCAAAGCTTGTTAGTTTGATGAGGTCCCACTTGTCTATCTTATTTCTTAAGGTATGGACATTTAGGGTTCTGATCAGGAATTGGTTGCCAGTTCCAATTTCTATTAGGGTGTCTCATGTGCTTTCTAAAATTCTTATAGTTTGAGGTTTTATGTTTAGGTTTTTCATCCATTTAGAGTTAATTCTATGTATGGGGATAGGTAGGGGTCCTGTTTCAATCTTCTGCATGTGGTCATCCAGTTTATCCAGCACCATCCTCTTCCCAGTGGTTGTTTTTGGATTTCGTGGATATTTTTAATCCAACTCCTCTTCTTTGAGTTTACTAATATGTAATGGTTGCAGAATGAGGTAATACTCTTATCACTTGCTTTGATGAATAGATGTCATACAGCAAAGGTGACCAAGGGAGGAACTTTCAGAATAATTAATTGCTATTAATTTTTTTAACTATTAATTTATGTTTTATTTTATTTTTTTAACTTTAAATTTTTGAATTTTAAAACTGTGAGGTACAATTTAGGGTTAGGTATACAAATATTCATTGTGGAGGTACCCTTGTTGACGAGGTGTGTCCCCCTTCCCCAGGCAGATTTCGACTACTGTTAATCCCACCTCCCTGTCCCCCTCCCTCCCACAGTTTCCCTCTACTGTCAATCCTCTTCTTATAGTATTATGGTAGTTGTTCATGGTCCACTTATGAGTGAGAACATGTGATACTCAGTTCTCTGTTTCTGTGAAAGATCACTCAGTATTATGGACTCTAATTCCATCCAGGTTGCTGAGAAGTTCACGATTTTGTTCTTCTTTATGGGTGTGTAATATTCCATTGTGCATATGTACCACATTTTTTTATCCAGTCCTCTAGTGATAGGTAGCACAGTTGGTTCCATGTTCTTGCTATTGTGAACAAGGCTGCAGTAAACATACCTGTGCAGGTATCTTTTTTATAGAATGATTTGAGTTCTTCCAGGTATATTCCCAGTACAGGAATTGCGGGGTCATATGAAAAGTCTATTTTTAGAGCTTTTAGGAATCGCCACACTGTTTCCACAGAGGCTGCACTAGTTTACACTCCCACCAACAGTGTAGAGGTGTTCCCTTTTTGCCACATCCTCTCCAGCATGTGTTATTTTTTGAGTTATTGATGATTGCCATTATGACTGGAGTTAGATGATATCTCAGTGTAGTTTTAATTTGTATCTCCTTGATGACTAATGAGGTTGAACATTTCTTCATGTATCTGTTGTCTGTTTGTATGTTTTCTTTTGAGGACTGTCTATTCATATCTTTTGCCCACTTTGTAATGGGACTGTTTGTTTTTTTCTTTTCAGCACATTTGAGTTCCTTGTAGATCCTAGATTCCTTATTTATCTCCCTCCTCCATGTCTGTTGTTTATTTTTGACCATACTAACTGTTTTTTGAAGAGTCCTATGGCTTTCTGATCCTTGATTACATTTCTTAAATCTTAACAAGAAAGGAGTTTGATGTGTAAATGTCTCTTTAGACTTGATAATTCAGGATTTTAATATTTTTCCATGGGTTCAGTTTGGATTTTAGAATGTTATTGTGTATCTTTAATTTGTCATGAAGATTTTTAATCCAACCCCTCCTCTTTGAGTTACTAATATGTGACTATTGCAGAATGAGGGAATACACGTATCACTTACTTTGATGAATAGATGTCTTATAGCAAAGTTGACCAAGGGAGGAACTTTCAGAATACTTGATTGCTATTGATTTTTAATGATTAATTTATGTTTTAATGAAGAAATATCATCCGAGTTGAAACCTCATGGTATTCAGGATGTTGACCAAGTCTGTGCTAGACCAAATATTAGAGTATTGTAAGTTCTTTAATGGCTCACTTAACATGTTAGTATTTTTCTGTTCTGGGCCTTCCTCTGAACTCATACCTCTTTTTATTTATTCCCGTTCTTTCCAGTCTATCCTAGACGACAGAAATTGTCCAAGATTTGGAAAATTGTCTTAAATTCACAACCATAGCCAACAGCATTACTCTTTAGGCCCTGTCTTTTCTCCTATCTGTCTTTGCCGCAGCACCAAGCAATTTTCTTTGAGGTCATGAAATCACTTTAGAGTATGGATGGGGTAGAGTAGAAAGTATCTGCTAGTGAGACACAGGAAGTGTTCCAGAGCCAATGATCTCTGGATTATGAGTCTTGTTCAAACTATACTCAGTCTGGATGTTGTTCTCTTCTAACCAAAACTCAAACAAAAAAATGCAGGAGCTGTTAAAAAAAAAATTCTCAGTTGGGTGTGGTGGCTCATGCCTGTAGTCCCAGCACTTTGGGAGGTCAAGGTGAGAGAACTGCTTGAGCCCAGGAGTTCAAGACCAGCCTAGGCAGTATAGCAAGACCTCATCTCTACAAAGAACAAACAAACAAACAAACAAAAAAACGAAAGAAAGAAAAAAGAAAAAAACTTAGCTGGGCATGGTGGCTTGTACCTGTAGTCCCAGCTACTTGGGAGGCTGAGGCAGATGGATTGCCTGAGCCCAGGAGGTTGAAGCTGTGGTTAGCTGTGACTGTGCCACTGGGCAACAGAGTGAGACCCTGACTTAAAAGAATTCTTCTCCCCCCATCACTTCAATTCCCATCACTACACAAGATGTCCATGTAGCAAACATGCATCCTGAATGTACATGGAATGAACATGTCAGTCAGGACACATACAGTCAGAAGTTCAACGAGAGCAATGCTTTTGCCATGATTTCAAAGAGAAGGACTCTTACGTTTCAAAATGGCATGTACATATGTAGCAGGATGGTTAACGTTAGAAACTGGAACTGGATGGAGGATCCATCTGCCCTGTGAAATCAAAACACACAGCCAAGAGCGTCAGACCCAATGAGCAGAGAACCAGCATGAGTGATTCAGGAGATGCTCACCTTATTCACATAAATATTTATGTTAGGAATGAGGTTCAGAAACATGTAACCCAGATGATGACGTGAACCTGTCATTTCACCTCTTGGAAATCATCTCTGTTAACATTTTGGTGTATGCTTCCTTTGATTTTCTCCTATATATAACGCATATATTATATGCAATGTTTTTAGATTTGGGGGTGCACATGCATGTTTGTTACATGGACAGATTGTGTAGTGGTGGGGATAGTGTCTCAACTGGTCCATTCCCCAGACAGTGAGCATTGTGTCCCAAAGATAGACTCTTAACCCTGAAACCGCCTTCCCCCAGCCCTTTTACTGGTGTCTCCAGTGTCTATTCTTTCCGTCCTTGTGATCATTTAGCTCCCACATATGAGTGAAAATATGTGGTGTTTGGTTTTCTGTTTCTCAGTCAGTTTACTTAGGATGATAATTTCCAGCTCCATTCATATTGCTGCAAAGGACACGATTTCATTCTTTTTTATGGCTACATAGTATCCCATGGTGTATATCTACTACATTTTCATTATCCACTGATCGCTTGATGGGCATTTAGGGTGACTCCACATCTTTGCAATTGTGCATTGTGCTGCGATGAACATGCCGGTGCAGGTGTCTTTTTGATATAACATCCTCTGTTCCTTAGGGTAGACACCTAGTAGTGGGATTGCGGGATCAAATGGCAGATCTTCTCTTAGTTCTCTGAATAATCTCTATTCAAATTTCATTTCTGACTTAACACGTATGACCATGTTTCCACATAAATACATAGAGATTCTATCTCATTAAAAAATAAAAACAGCTGTTTAATATTCCAGAGTGTAAAAGCATTCAAATTAATTTTCTTCTCTTAATGAATCCTTGCGTTGTTTATAATTTCCACTGTTGCGGAGTGTTTCCATCAACCTAAACAACCTTCACATGAATATCTGTGCATACAGGTTAGTACAGTTTGTGATTTTTAGTTAACTCCACAGCTGCCTCTCCCCCAATGTTATATCCATTTACACTATTACCAACAGTGTGATCTGTTACCACAGCTAAACAATGAGTATTTTAAAAAAATCTTAACAACTTTATAATGAGAAAATACAATTATGTCATTGTGATTTAATTTGTATTTCTTTCAGTTATTAGGTGATTGAGCATCTTTTCATAGGTTTATTTGCCTTTGTGTGTCTTCTGTAAATTGGCTATTTTTTAGCTAGTGTTATTTGCTTATTAAAGGATATGTGTTATAAAAGATTTTGTCTTTTACTTTGTTTTTTTCAGGCATAATAAATGTTTGCTTTTATATAGTCAAATTAATTTTTTTCCATTTTGGTTTCTGGATGTCACGTTATGCTTAGAAAAATATTCATTTCCCTCTTGTATTTTCTTTCAGAGTCTTTATAGTTTCACTTAAAATAATTGAAACAATTAGAATTTATTTTATTTTAAACAATGAGGTAGAATTCACACTTACTGTGTTCCCAAATGATTAGCCAGTGCCTCAATTCTGTCACTGAATGGTTTATGTTTTCCCAGTTTAAAGGCAATGCTACTTTTTATTAAACTAAAGCTATCAATGTACTTTAGTCTTGGTAAGGTTTCATTTGCCAGCCTGCTGTTTTGACACTGGTGTCAATTATTGTTGCTATTAGAATCTGGTTGGACTACCAATTTATTACTAGGGTACATCCAGGTTTTGTGTGAGCTGAAGATTATATAGTTTAAGAAAAAGAGTACAAACTCATGCAAACAAAGTTAGTACAAAAGGAAATATTTATTCAGAAAGGAAAAAAATCTTTATAAGTTACAGAATTTTAAAAGAAATGCTGGGCGTGGTGACTAACGCCTATGATCCCAGCACTTTGGGAGACTGAGGTGAGAGAATTGCCAGAGCTCATGGGTTCGAGACCAGCCTGGACAACTTGGCGAGACCTCATCTCTACAGTAAATTTAAAAGCTATCTGGTTGTGGTAGCACATGCTTGTGGTTCCAGCTACTTGGAAGGCTGAGGTGGAAGGATTGCCTGAACCCTGCAGGTTGAGACTGTGGTGGCCATGGGCAGTCTGCCACCGCATCCCAGCCTGGGTGACAGAGTGAGACTCCAACTCAAAAAAAAAAAAAGAAAGAAAGAAATACTGCAAACATTATAATACCTGGAAAAATAGCAATACTTTAATTCAGTGTCCCTCTCAATTTTATAATAATTTTCTCCTACTTTTTGGTTGTCTTTTTATACCCAATAATTTAATAATATTATTTTCTATACAGGGAGTAGAAAATGTTTTCAGTTAAGTTTGGGACTCAGTGTTACATGGTTTTGTACAAATAATTGAGAGGCTTTACATTTTTTCCTCTGAAAAATTTAACAAACATTTAAATATTTATTGCTTGAAGATTTGAAATGCTACATCTGTAAAACTCTCTAGTCCTTGTGTTTTGAAAGATATTCAGTTTCAGGCAACTTGAAAAATATTTTTCAGAGTTACAAATTTCTTTAGGCTGTTCTTGAGTTACTTTTAATAATTTATATACTCAAAAATTGTACTTTTTTCCTGGATTTTCAATCTTATTAACAAGGAATTAAAATTACCTATTGGCAGTTATTTTTGCTTTCTCATTCTTAATTTTGTGTGTTGGTGCTTTTATTTTACAATTTTATCACACTGGTCTCGGAGAAGGTTATTAGCCCTGTCTATTTTTGGCATTTTTTGAACTTTTAACGATGACCATATAAAGGATTAATTTTTGTAAATATTTTAGGGGCAAGTGATTTAAACCATTTGTCGTAGGATGATTCATTTTGGTATTAAATCAGCTGAATGGTTTTGGAAACAGGCCAAGTTCTTTCAAGTCCATACTTTTTCTTAGCCCGTGTAGCCTAGAGCCTTGCTTTGGAAGTGTGTTCTCAAGACCAACAGCACCGTCAGAAATGCAGAATCTCAGGCCCCACCCCAGGCCTACTGAATCACAATCTGTATATTTAGCAAGATCTACTGGTGATCCACGTGCACATAAAAATTCTAGGGAATTGCACACTTTAAACCATAACATTTGATTCCGTTACAAATGTCTTCCACATCATATGCTCCTTATGAACATATGAATTCCAGCTCACAAAAAGCAAGTTTCACGAGCCACTGAACACAGTGTAAAACTGCCACCCCTTCTCTGAGGACGTAGTGACAGGTGGGGCTGGCTCCTGACCACCTTCTGATGCCATCTTTTCTTCCATGTCCTCCTCTCTTTGACTGTTTGGGAACTGATGAGGGTCGGGCCTAGGATGTTGGCCCTGCAGACCGGCGGACAAGGTCACTCCCCTCTGGACTGCAAAATCAAGCGTAATAACAAGGTTTTGGTCTGTCTGTTTTCCTGTGGAGGGCTGGCTTGAGCTCAAGCCACCAGGCAGTGATGCCAGCCCTCATTCCGGCCTCCGCTGAAAGAAACAAGCGGTGCATTCTTTCCTCCTCCAAGCGCAGCGACTCCAGGAAGCCATCGGAGAGGCCGGGCGAGGGCAGACCAGCATCTGGTAGCCACGGAGAAGCTTCAAGGGTTAGGACTGAGCAGCATTCAGGCTCGCGGGGCTGCGCATCTCAGGAGCTGGGGCTTTTCGGAAGTCGTCCGCCAGCACGCATTCGAGTCTCATCGTGCAAGGCCAAGGACCTTTCTCGTGGAAGTTGTCGTGTCTACACACAGGGCGAATGTTCTGGGTTTCCTAGACTCTCGCTTCCGATTGCTGTGCAACCAATCACTCCGGTCATGTCTCTGGCAGGGGAGGAATTCGAAGCCCACAAGGAGCGGACACATCCCGGCAGGTCGTTTCCGGTGCCTGACTCCTAAGGACCCCGAAATGACCCAGCGACAACGGAGGAGACGTGGGCTTTGTCTGGGAATTTGCGTACGCGAAGATGGTCCCGGAGGGGCCGGTGGGACCGGGAAAACACGGCTCCCGACTGCAAGCGGCATCGAGGCCACACGGCATTTTACACAGGCTGCGGTGGGGAGCGGGGCGTGAGAAGGGGGGTGTCTAGTGCGCAGGCGCAGTGTGAGAAGGCGCCTCCGCCAGGGCCGCGCGCACAAAATGACCGCGCATTCTCCCTAGGGGCGGGACTTTGAGTAGTGTAACGCCCTAAGGGGAACTCAAGGCTACCAGGGCTCACGGGCGTTGGTTCCGGCCACCAGGCGGAACCAGCAGGGGGGTGGGGGCGGGGGGAGACCGAACGTCTCAAGGAAGGGGGCACGGGAAGCCTCGCCGCGCAGAGTTGCAAGCGTGCTCCCAGGCCCAGAGAACACTCTTCCCAGGGCCCCCGCATGACCTGCAGGCCCAGGCTGAAGCCCGAGGGGGCGGGGACACCCAGGGCTGGCCACCCCCAAGTCTCTGCCCAGGCTTCGAACCCCTGCTGGGGCCAAATCCAAGTAAGGCTCACGTCGTCGCCAAGTGTGTGTCGCCCCGCACCGTGCTTGCAGAGCCTGTCAAGTGACCGCAGCCAGGAAGCGCAACGAGGCTCAGCATCAGGAGCACGTTCGGCAAAGGTGTAGCTCTCCCCATCTCAAAAAAGGTACTGACTCTTAATCCAACCAATATCCTGGATGAGGCTGAGTCGCCCTCCGGGTGAAACTTGGCCTGAGAACTTGGCAGTGCGTTGTTCCACAAACAGCTGAAAAATTTTGAGAGCGGGTTTTTTTTTAAATTTTAATTTTTTATTTTGAATATGTGGGGTGCCATGCAGGGTTAGGTCTACAAATGGTCACTATGCAGGTACCCTTGTTGATGAGGCATGTCCCTCGCCCTCCCCTGGCAGTTTTCCACGACTGCCAATCCCTTTCTTGCAGTATTACGATGGTTGTTCAAGGTCAGAACATGTGACACTCGGTTCTTCGTCTCTGTGATAGATCATTCAGTCTTATAGCCTCTAAGTCCACCCAAGTTGCTGCAAAGTTCATAATTTTGTCCTCCTTTACGGCCGTGTAATATTTCATCCTGTATATGTACCACATTTTTAAAATCCAGTCGTGAGAAGGTTTTGACTAACTTAACTCCTTTAAGTTTTTATCAACCAGACGTTTCTTAGTTTGCTTTATCGTCAGACCCTCCTGGAATCAGGGGATTGCTTTGCTCTGGATTAGGTCTCCTGTACCACGGATGCCACTAACTGGACTCCTGAAACAGCATTTCAGATCCCACACCAGACTTCACCACACACAGCTCTCTTCCTCCTCTGTCTCCTTTTCCTTCCTCCTTCCCTCTCTTCCACCTTTCTGTCTTCATTTAATTCCCCCCTTGGCCTCTGTCTGGAAGCACCAGTAGCAACAAGTCAGCAAATTATCCAATAGACATCCGTTATGCATCAGACATGATGCTGGGTGTTGTGGGGAATACAAGGACGAATACATTGCCTGAGCCCGTGGGTTCGAGACCCGCCTGGGCAACTTGGCGAGACCTCATCTCTACAATAAATCGAAAAAAATGAGCCGGGCGTGGTAGCGCGTGCCTGTAGTTCCAGCTACTTGGAAGGCTGAGGCGGAAGGATCGCTGGAGCCCAGCGGGTCGAGGCTGCGGTGGCCGGAGCGGCCACTGCACTCCAGTCTGGGCGACAGAGTGAGACTCCGACTCAAAAAAACAAAAAGGACGAATACAACATGCTTTGTCCTCAGTGAACTTATAACTAGCTAGAGGAACAAGCACATGCACGTATAAAGATGACTTCACACATGGGTACTATGCTATATGTTCTATGGAAATTCTGTACAGGAAGAGATCACCACTATCTTGGATGGTCAGGGGAAAAACTTTCCAGGGCAGATGGGACTTGAAGAATGATTAGCTGAGATAGTTTTACTGACGACATTTCTTGAAGTGAAACAAAAAAGCGTTGCTGAGACCCGGAGTAATTCCTCCTTAAAAGAATTCGTCCATCTTTTTTTAAGTTCCTTCCAGTCAAAGGTGAAATATTGGATTTATAGAACAGATTTTGATTATATTTAGAATTTTTCTCAATATACCATCAATGGAATAAATATTTCTAGAAATTTTTTCTGTAAGTGTTAATAATTTTCACTGCAAATTGAGTGCCAGAGTTAAATTTCAAGCATATATTAATTCACTCACGCTTCTCATATTTGCCCATGTAGGAAGCATCCTCTCTAAACTCCTAGTGTGGAATTTGCCTTACTGTTTCCCCTTATCTAAATAAAATTTGCTGAATTTGTGACTACTTTGTGCTATATTAAAATGTTGAGGAGGAAATGGCTATGTTTTAGCTGAACATCTTCTTATCAGGACTTGAAAAATCAGAGCAATTATGTTCCTCTCTAAAGACTCCCCCAGAAATAAGAGGGCACCAATGTAAAAATAATCAATGATTTCATTGTCAGTAGGAGCCAAGAAGAGTCTTCTCAAAAGTCAATTCAATTCGTCTTTCTGTGTAAGTCTTGACACAGCCTCTGTATATCCTAGAAGTTGGAGTCGAGTTAGAAAGCCTTTCTTCTCCTTGTCCTTCCTTGCTTTTTATAGCTTCCTTTTTGTCAATTGATATGCTTCTGCATGGACAGACCTCACTTCACTTTCCTGAGAAAAAGAGAAGGCCAGAAGTTCAAACACTCTGGCTTTTTCTCTTAGGTCCCTAGCTGTTTTTCCTTGTCCTCTGTCCAGGTTGTCCAACTACTGACACAGTTGAATTTGGTTGTTTGAGTAATGTCTACCAATAGAATCACCATAACTATTTTTATATCTGCATTTAGTATAATTCCTGTCTCTGAGGTCATCAGGAGAAATAACAATCTTTTGTAAGTCATATCATTTTTCCAGTCATACTGGCATCATAACTATATCAGGAAAATTCTAGTGACAGGTTCTGTTAGTGGCAAATCTTAGATCCATGCACTGGATGATGTGATGAAATGTCACTGCTATAATCTGAATGTTTGTATCTTCCTCATCTCCAAATTCATATATCAAAACCTAGTCTTGGCTGGGCATGGTGGCACATTCCTATGATCTTAGCACTTTGGGAGGCCAAGGGGAGAGGACTGCTTGAACCCAGGAGTTCCAGATCAGCTTAGGTAACATAGTGAGACCTTGTCTCTACAAAATATTAAAAAATTAGCCAGATGTAATGGTGCACGCTATCGTCCCAGCTACTTGGGAGGCTGAGGAGGAAGGCTTGCCTGAGCCTAAGAGGTCGAGGTTGAGGTGAGCTGTGATTGTGCCACTGTACTCCAACCTGGGTGACAGAGTGAGACTCCAACTCAAAACAACAGCAACAACCACAAAACCAACCCTAGTTTCCGATGCAATAACATTAAGAAGGAGGGTCTTTAGAAGGTGATTAGGTCACGAAGGCTCTGCAAGAGATTAGTGCTCTTATAAAAGAGGTCTGAGGGAGCTTTTTTGCCCCTTCCTCCATGGGAGGATGCATCCAAAAGGTACCATCTATTTTTTTTTTTTTTTTTTTTAGTCAGAGTCTTACTCTGTCGTCCAGGCTGGAGTGCAGTGGCACACTCAGGCTACTGCAGCCTCAACCTGTTAGTCTCGGCAATTCTTCTACCTCAGCCTTCCAAGTATCTGGAACTACAGGTGTGCATCACCACACATGGCCAATTTTTTGATTTATTGTATTGACGCGGTCTCGAAAAATTGCCCAAATTGGTCTTGAACCCGTGGGCTCAGGTAATCCTCTTGCCTCTGTCTCCCAAAGTGCTGGGATTACAGGCCTGAGCCACTAGAGAAAGTGCCATCTATGAAAGAGAGAGTGAACTCTCACTCACCACACACCAAATCTGCTAAAGCCTTGATCTTGGACTTCTAGCCTATAGAACTATGAGAAATACATTTGTGTTGTTTATACACCCTCCAGCCTAAGGTATTTTGGTATAGCAGGGTGGGCCAAGACAGTCACAAAAGTGAACTTTTTCACTCATGTGCAGTTGTGGAATGCTCTACTTGTGTGGGTTTGCATTCCTGTTGACTGGTGGTTGGAAATCTCTCCATGGAATGTGTAGCGATATTTCCACCTCAAGGCCAGACATAGCATTCTCTGGTTAGCGACCCTAATCTCTCACTGTGTCTGGATTTTAAACTGCCCACTAGTGAGTAACAAAGGAAAACTCATTAATTCTAACTGGGAAACATGCTTGAATTTGTCTCTCAGGGTCAAGGTTCTTTTCCCTTTTGCTCCCACAGTGCTGCTTTGCTGCTTTGCTCACAGAAGCCGCTGGCTCAAGGGTGCGGTGACAGTGTTGGTCCGTGTCAACTCTGCTGACTGAGGACAGTTTCAGGGCCCAAGGACCGGGGAGACTTTCTAGACAGTCTAGAAGGGAAAGCTCTGCTCTCCTTGGTCCCTCTGTTCTTCTATGTTGATCTTCCCCGGTGTTGCGTTTTTCCACTTTTGAGTTCTCCCGAATAATATTATTGTTTGTCTCCAGTGTTCTCCTCCTGACTTTGCCCCATTTCCTCCCTGCTTGCTGAATAAAGTTTCACATTTTCCTGAGGTCAACTCCTGGCTGACTGGCCAGGAACTTCAACAGGGGAAAGTACCAAAATAGCCTTTTCACTGAAAGTCCTTAAAACATTACCTTAGGGGAACTGAAGTTTTAAAACTGAGTGCCAATAGACGTTGACCACAAATTCTTGTTGCCATGGGTGGGGCGCTCTACTTGTTATGCAAGCATGCAAGTGAGAGAGAGAGAGAGAGAGAGAGAGAGAGAGAGAGAGAGAGAGAGAGAGAGAGTCTATGTGTGTCTGTGTGTAGTGTTTATCCTTTTTCACTCTATTTGTATTCATTCATTCACTCATTCTCATCTTCTCTCTTTTACATGGCTTCCAAGTAAGTTTTTCCTGTTACACTCACCATCGAAACACAACCAGAATTGATGGCCAACTGCTCTACTGTGGCACATTTGTGATGGCTGTCAAATATGAAAACTCTTCTGTAACTGTTGGCAAGTCACTGTTGCCACAAGCCCCATCTGAGCACTCTTCTGCTGCCACGGGATCCCCCAGACCTCCCCACAATCCAGCCACTGAAAAGTTTGTACCTGGCATAGCAAGGCTCCTGCTTCGATCCACCCTCTGCCTGCACCCACCCTCTCTTAGTTGATGCCCTTTGTGCTGTACCAATTAGTACATATTTTGACGATCACCCCCTGCAAATAACATTATTAACAGTCCATCTTAGTTCTGGAATTCAGCCATGATTTGGGAAGGAAACACAAGAACTCCCTGAATGGTAAGAATAGATTCCATACACTCGGGCCTCGGGATCACACATTTGCCTCATAAGAAAAAACTTTAGGACAACCTAGAGACAGGACTCTGTTTTCTGAAAGAGACAGAATCAAGAGCAAGCCTACAATTATGAAACTTTATCCTGGAGCACTGCTCATCCATGGCAACCAAGACCACGTGGGACGACGTGACAAGAGTGTGTGTGGGATGGCAGGATGTTTGGGAGGGAAGTGGTTTGATTTTGGGAATAAGCTCAGCTGAACTTTGAAAGGATGATGACAAGAAGGAAGGGAGGGTTTGTTTTCCGGTACTAAGCTGAAATGGAAGGAATTCCTGAGGCTGATGAGGCAGCTCTTGCTAGGGATCCCTCTGGAAGGATGTTAAGTTCTCCCAAGTTTGGAGTCTGGGTGAAGTGGCTCCAGTAGCCCAAGGTTAGTTCCCTGAGGAAGGTTGCAGGTGAGGCCCAGTGAAGGACACAGAAGTTGTAAGATGAAGACCGAGAACTTGTTAAAGGACTCAAGGACATCTGGGCAGGATGTCAACGTGGTTTTGCAGGGAACTCTGATAAGTTAGCTAATTTGAGCATGCTTCAGTATTTCCCAACTGTACCCCCCGCCCTTTTAAAAGCAACTTCAAGTTATGTGGTTGGCCCTGACAAGTGTCAGTAATGTTTTTTGCAGTAGAATAAAACAAAATCATGACTGGGAGAGGGAAACGTTCTCAAAGCATATAGTCATGAGACTCCTGGGACCCCAACATGATCTTTGGCCAAGTCTGGTTGGGTGGTATACCTTTCTTAAACTTCTAAAAAATGTTTAAACCCCAGAGCAATGAAACAAACAAACAAACAAACAATAATTAACACCTGTAGACTTTTCTTCTAGATTTAATGCATTAGCATCTTGCCATATCTCTACACACACACACACACACACACACACACACACACACACACTCCCTTTTCTTTTGTAGCCATCTGAAAGTAGTAGGCAGGCATTATGACACATCACTCCCATTTGATTCTAAATAATGCATTTTCCATAAACAGAGAGATTTTCTTTTTTCTTTTTGAGTTGGAGTCTCACTCCGTCGCCCAGACTGGAGTGCGGCGGCCGCTCCCGGCCACCGCAGCCTCGACCCGCTGGGCTCCGGCGATCTTTCCGCCTCAGCCTTTCCAGAATTGCAGGCATGCGCTACCACGCCCGGCTGATTTTTTGATTTATTGTAGAGATGAGGTCTCGCTGCCCAGGTGGGTCTCGAACCCACAGACTCAGACAATCCACTCACCTCGGCCTCCCAAAAGCACGGGATTACAGGCTGAGCCACTGAGCCCGGCTAACAGAGAGGCTTTCATTTTCCTATCCAATAATCACAATATCATTTCCACATACAAAGGGACACTAATCCAATAAAGGTCAACGCATAGTCAATAATTAAATGTCTGAACTTGTTTTCGGAATGTCATTAGGGTCAAGGCTAATTGAATGCACTTGCCTGCTATGTTCTGTTAGTAGCCTTCAGTCCAGAGCAGTTGCCCTCTTCCCTTTGTTCTTTCTCACTGAACCTGTGAAGTGTCCAGGTCAGATGTCTTGCGAAACACACCATAGATTCCTGTCACTGTTTTCATATTGGGTTGTATTTCTGAGTCAGTCCCGCCATCCCTGGTCTTGTGAGTCATGGATGCTGTGACCTGAGGACCTTGCTAGATGTTTGGGGTTAGTACTAAAAGGACTAAGAGGAAATCTTTGTATGCATTTGAAGCCCCAACTTCATTAATTTGCCTCTGCAAGACTCCTTATTCATTCAGCCCCTACGCATCATCACCTAAACCTATGTTTACTACACAAATCAGTCATACTCACTGCAGTACGACCTCTGGAATCATTTCTGAAATCCACGGTAGAAAAGGAACAGGAGTGTGTGGTTCTTTTTCCCTCTGTGCTGATGGTGTAGGCTAACTCTAGAGGCACCAAAAGTCATGTGGAGATTGAGGATTTGGAAGGGGAGGATTTGCTGCTTCTTTCTTGGGTATTTGTGAAACCACCTCACTCTCCAGCTTACCCATAATAGACTGACATACTTTAGACTGCAAGTTGGGCTAAGACTTTGAGTTGTGAAATGTTGGCTGGGTGGGTGGATGGAAAAATGGTTTATCATTGCCACAAGCCGCTGGGCACTTACACAGCTCCTCTTATTTCCCCCAGGATCTATAATTATGGAGGCAGAAGGGAACATTTTGCAAAAGAGGAAATGGAGTTCCAAAGAGAGAGAGAGAGAAAGAGATTTTCCCAGTGCCACTCAGTTTGCTAGTGGGCAGGCCTGAGGCCAACGGCTTTCTCCTAAATCCAACACTGTGCTTTGTCTATTATTCACAATGATGGAATCATTAGATTTTATATGTAGATGCCTGGGGAAACAGTTTTGAAATACTGGCTGGGCTCGGTGACTCAGCCCGTAATCCCGGCACTTTGGGAGGCCAAGGCGAGTGGATTGCCTGAGCCCACGGGTTCGAGACCAGCCCGGGCAACTTGGCGAGACCTCGTCTCTACAATAAATCAAAAAGTATCTGGGTGTGGTGGTTCCGGCTACTTGGAAGGCTGAGGTGGAAGGATCGCCGGAGACCAGCAGGTCGACTCTGGAGTGGCGGTGAGCATGGCACTGCACTCCAACCTGGGCAACGGAGTGAGACTCCAATTCAAAAAAAAAAAATGCTAGTGTCGAGGAAGATGAGAACACAATCAATTCAGCAGACACAAGAGACTCTAACACTAGTTAAAATCAGAGCAGAGTGTTCTGTTGCCATGTCCTTGAATCTGGAGGCATGGCAAACGTGGTGTCCTCTATGAAAGGGCAGAACATGTTTCTGCTTGAAACCTCTTTTCTTTCTGATCTGCTGGAATCATAGTTTTCTGACCTTCAGAGTTTGAGTCAAGATACTATGTGTGGGGTGAGTAATGCTTTTTCTTGGGCTGTCATAAGGGATTGTTTGTCTTTTAAGTTACAAACTGAATCATGTTTGAAACTATATCTGTTTTACAGGCATTTTGTTTTTCTGAAGTAATTTTGCGAAAATCTCTCTTCCTCCTCCACAGGCATATAAATATCCTTTGCAATTACCAGGTGTCTGACTTCACCTGTTTATTACAGAGGGAGCTTTCAGAAGTTCAAATTATATATCAAATTCATGGCCTAGATTGTACTTTGATCTTAAAAATAAAATTTGAGGTAATTTTTCTCAACCCAACTGCAAATATTACCGTGGTCTTTATTATATTTTTGTACATAAAATATATTAGTTCAACTAGCTTTCCTTTAAAAAAACAAGGACCATTGGAGCCCTATAGAGAGAAAGAAAGAGAAGAAAGGAAAAGAATACTCACCATCAGTCGCCTGCACTTACTTACAGTTCATTTTTTGGTCTAGGTTGTGAATTTCTCCAGCTCTTTTGAATTTTATAAAACTCTCCTTCAGGAGCCGTCTAGGAAGTGAGAGTGAGTGGGACACATATTTGTATAAGTTAGATGCTTTGGCTGCAGAAACAAGCAGAAAAGATTTCCCCAAGCTGTTTTAAATAATAAAGAAATTTACTGGCTCATATAATGACAAGTCTAAAAATAAGGTGACCTTCAGGGTGCGTTGACCTTGTGACTCAGTGTCATTAAGGACTCAGGCTCTTTCTATCTCACCTATTCTGCTAATCACAGTGTAAACTTTGTCCTAAGGTTGCTAGTTGTTTTGGGGGTTAAAATATGTTCGTCAGCAGTAGTTCAAGCTGCAGGAGTTGTTGTTCAGATTCAAAGAGAGATAATGTCTTCCTGTGGTTCTCTCTAGTGTCAGGAAAGTTTTCTAGAAGATTCCAGAACAAGTCTCATATCATATTAACCTGAACTGAGTCATATGCCCATTTCTAGACCAATTCCTCTCGTAAGGGACATATCATGCTTAGACCTAGTATCTTATGTTGTCCCCAGAAAGCAAATTCTAGGACAGTTTGTGTGCAGGAGGTTGTTGGAGAGTGCTGTCCAATTAACGCTTGTGGAGGAGAGAAGGAAGTAGGAAGGAAGAGTCAGACAAAAGACTGTCAGTTCCATGGGGAGCTCAAACTAAGATGGCCCTTCAGGGGTTTTTGGGGGGCATTTTTTTTTGCACGCATGCTGCCTCAACTTTATCTTGACCAATCGCTGGATGTGAGCTGACTCTGAAGATAGGGAGTGATCTTGAGTAAGGTGGCCTTTTGGTTGCCTCTTCAGTACAATTCCTAGAGAGGGACGCAACTGAGACTCATTCATTCCCAATGCTTTCAGCAGACCTGAGGTGGGGGTACTGGGCGGCACTGCATACCTTACCTTTTACCTCTCGAGCAATTTGGATCCAGCTTCTTTGCATGTGCTCTATGAGTTGCTTCTCCAGAATCTGGATTGGTTTGTGTTCCTAGAACTCACAAAAGCAAGGTGAGTAGTCATGAGGATGAATCGCTGCCCCTTTGAGGGCTGAAGGGTTAAATAAAGTCAGCCTGCTGCCAAGTGGCTGGTTGGTCTCTTCAGAGTTTGGTGCTGCCGTCTGTCCCTCTACCTGCATGAGCAGGCAGTTTGGGGAAGAGTAGCAGAATTTCAGTAACACCAAGCTAACACTGAGTTACAATCTTTTCCCCTAGCACTTCCAACTGGCTTTCAACACCGTTGAAATCTAGAAGGAAGCACTGTGAAACAGAGCGCCAAGAAAATCCCTCTAATTCTGGCTTGAGGAACAGAAAAGAGAGCTCTTACAGCTCGCAGAGGTCCTCAAACTTTTAAAACAGGGGGCCAGTTCACTGTCCCTCAGACCGTTGGAGGGGCGGACTATACGGTCTGAGGGACAGTGAACTGGCCCCCTGTTTTAAAAGTTTGAGGACCCTTGACTCAGAGTAAGCGAGGCAATTGCCCGTCTGGTTTGTTTGTTTCCTCTCTCTCCTTTTTCTCCAGTCTTTTATTGACAGCCCCAGGGAATCTTGTGGGGGAAGTGGGGGTCGCCTTCATTGTTCATCTGGCAGAGTTTCAGTCCCAAAGCTGTGCCAGCGTCCCACCCCACAACCCTCTGTCTCCCCCTTGTCATCTGGGTTCCAGATGTAGCTCCGTGACAGAAGAGAGTGGACTTTGGCTGGCAGATGAAACCAAAGAAGACCCAGGGAACTCGAAAGAACTGGGAAGACAGCAGAGAGGGAAGGGTACAGAAAATGGGTCTCATAAAGCTGTTTATGAACATTTGGGCTGATCTCCAACCTGCCCACTGGTGGGTCTGCTCCGAATTAGCATTCCAAAGAGTATGAGAACTGAGCTGATAGACAAGACTCTTTTCAGGACCCAGACAGATCTTTGGGTGACACATTCACAGGACAGATCTAAATAGCACTTACAGCCTTTGACATCTGAACTGACATTGCAACCACAGCCTCCAGATAATAAGTTGACACTTAGGACTTGAACTTTGCCAGGCAATTACTTGTTAAAACACAAATACCAATATTTTCTCATGGGATTTAAACAGGACTCAGAATCTCAGAAGATAATATTCAAAATGTCCGGGATACATACTCTAGTTTCTTTTCAGGTCATATAAATCTTCTGTCTTTATAAAATGCCCAAAATACAATCCAAAATTGCTTGGCATACAAAGAACCATGAAATTCTCAACTTGCATAGGAAAAGACAGTCAATAAATGCCAATGATGAGATAATACTGATGTTGGAATTATTTGATATGGCTGCTATAAAAATGCTCAAGGGAGCAATCATGAACAATTTTGGAACAAAGTTACAGTAGAAATAGAAGATATAAAGAACCAAATAGAAATTTTAGAACTGAAAAACACAGTCACCAAAATTTAAAATCCACTGGAGAGACTCAATAGCAGAAAAAAGATAAGAGAGGAAAGAAATAGTGAACTTGATGATATATCAATGAAAATTACCCAATCTGAACAACAGACAGAAAAAATATTGGAAAAAAAAAGAACAGAACTTGGGGGTCCTGAGGAACAACAGCAGATTTAATATTTGTGTCATGAGATTTCTAGACGGGAAGAAGAAAGACTGTGGTACAAAAAAAAAAGATGAGAAGAAATGACAGCAAAAAAACTTCACATGTTTTGAGGAAGACACACAGCTACATACTTAAGAAGTAGACCAAACACCCAAATAAGACAAAATCAAGAAACCACATACCCGAACACGCCATACTCAAATTTCTGAAAACACTAAATAAAAACAGAGACATTCTCAAAACATCCAGTGAAAAACAATCTACAGGAGACTGAATGTCTAATATTCTGTCATCAGAAACCATTGTCAGAAGGCAGTAGGACAACATTTTCAATTGCTGAAACAAAAGAATTGTCGACTCAGAATTTCATATATGGAAAATAGCTTTCAGAAATGAAAGTAAATATAAAGATATATTCAGATGAAGGAAAACTAAAAGCATTTTTACCCCGCAGACCTGCTTTCAAAGGATAGCTAGAGTTGCTACTAACACTATATATATTAAAAATTACTGCAAGGAGTCATTCAGACAGAAGTGAAATAATGCTAGAGGGAAACTTGGATCTCTAGAATGAAGAAAGAGCAAGAGAACTGGTGAATGTTTGGGTAAATATAACAGACTATTCTTTTCCTCTTGAGTGCTTTGAACTACGTTTCAAAAATATGACATTGAAGAAGTTTTCAGCACATATAGCTGTGATATTTAAGACAACTCTAACATAAAGAAGGGAAGAGTGAGGGAAACTTTATGATGTTAAATTTTCTGTTTCTAAGTAGACCGTGAAAAATTAAGCATGCATTTTGCAATCCTTAGAACAACTACTACAAAAAGTTACATTCACAGATACTGCCAAAATCACAATAGATATATTAGAATAGTATAATAAAAGATGCTCAGATAATTCCTAAAAAAGACAGAAAAGGAAAGACAGAGAAATGGGAAACAGGAGGGCCAAATAGAATACAATAATAAATGGTAAACATAAATCCAAACCTATCAAAATGTCACTAAATGCGCATCATTTCAGTATACAAATGAACAAGCAGAGATTGTTAAAATGAATTTTTTAAATGTTATAACTATATGGTGTTTGCAAGAAACAATGCTAGCTGGTACAATGATGCCAGTGGATTCCTAGAAAACCTACCTCGTGGGAGAAGCCTGTACTTCATGTAAGGGGATCACCCTCCAAAAAAATTCCAGTTTGTCTGGATGCCCCCTCAGATCACCTGCCGGGTTGCTCAAGTTCCCCAGAGCTTCTCCCAAGACCTGGAGCCAGTTCCAAAACTGGTTGGGCACCGGGGTGAGAGGGAGGACAAGTGGAAGAGATCTGAGTTGAGTGAATCCTCACAGGATAAGTGGACCTGACAGAGACGAAAAGAACAGGGAAAGTATGGAGGGAACAGTGTGAGCAGTGGCGTAGATGGAAGGACATGGGACATGTGGGAGAAGCAGCAACTCCTCCGTGTGCTGAAGGGTGAAAGCTGAGCCCAGGAGAGGTGAAAGGCGAGCCTAGGAGAGGTGAAAGGTGACATCAGCATGGCAGGCGCAGGGGCCAAAGCAGGAACAGGCGTCCCCTGCCACGTTAAGAGGGTTGAATTTTATAGCATCCCCACCACGGCTATTTAGAAGCCCAGAAGCATCTGAGACTTCTGAGAAGCAAAGCGACATGTTCAGATTTGCGTTGAACGATCTGACCCCAGTTTTCCTGGCCTCTCTCTGTCCCAGGGCGCAGATGACTTAGGGCCGAAGGGTTAGGAGGCTTTCCCCCTGCCTTCATTTGGGTAGCATGCATGGAAGCTCTAGGTTCCTGGAAATGTTCTAAGTGCTGTAAGTGAGTAAATGATAGACCATGTGCGGGCTCTCATGGGGAAAGCAGACAATAAATAAACAAGTCAGCAAATCTGTGGAGCATCTTCGGGTAGAGAGGGGACTGCCTGGGAGGTGGCAAGCATTGGCGGGCTTGGGAATCAGGGAGTAGGGAAGAAATCACTTGTTCTCTAGACCGGGAGCATGCCGTATCAACCCGTGCAGGATAAAGGCAGAACCCCAAAAACCCTATCACTGCCATTCCTGGAAGACGCGATGCACAAACGTAGGATAAGACCATGCAGGTGGATCTGCATTAGTCAACCGGCAGCCGAAACATAAAATGTTTAAGCGAGCAGAGAAGCAGAGGAAAAGGGGCGAGGGGTCTGGAGGTGCAACAGGTGTCCTTGGCATCCCACCTCCCCATGTCAGAGTTGGGACACCCTCCCAACTTGTCTGGAAGATTTAGTCTTTTTCAAAATAGCACGTTAAACTACACCGGGGGTGGAGGAGAGTGTCATTTTTCTCTCAATGCTTCCTGGCTCCTTCAATCCACTCTGTTTATTTGGAATCCATAGCCACAAGCTGGAGTTGGACTGAAAAGGCATGGGTGGGAATGACATTTTAGCAATCGGGGTCTGGAGGGATGTATTGCTTTAGCTTAGAGAAACAGATGAGATTTTGTCTTGGACCTTGGTGTGAGTTTTTTCTGTGTTCAAGCAAAACGTCCATCAACTGGGAGCACAAACAAGCTCTTAGTCATGTTCTGGTTTTGGAGAGCCATTCGCCCATTTGCAATCAGATCTCTTTGGGCTGATACAAACCACAGACAGAGGGAAGTCACTGGGTTTGCACAATCTGCCTCCGATGGTGCTGTGACTTCACTTCACTGCCCATTGTTTTCAAATCTAAGAGTTCATTCCAATTTTGGAAAATTAGATAGAAATCCTGCCTGCTTCTGGGAGTATTATTTATTTACATAGCATAGAATTTGTTTATACACATCTTGCCTTTTCCAGTAATGGTTAAAAACTCAAACCACAGGCAACAATGGGTAATGCATAAATGAACGTATCACAGTCAGGTCCAGTTCCATGCCAGGGGACATCATGCAGCCATTTCAGCGTTGCAAAATGTTTTGATGTCATGGGAAATAAATATGATCCATTATATAAAAAAACTCAAAATATCGACTCAGTTTTAACCCCAAATTGAAAAAAAAAAGGTAGGATAGGGTTTTGTACTTTCAACCATAAACAGGTATCGTTTTAGGATAACGGAAAAACAACCTAAAAAATAAGGTCCGAGTGAGAAGGACCCTGCTCAGGGCTTTCTTCTTAGACCCTTTTCACGATCATTTTAGCAAGAATGAGATTAGAAATTGTCATGTGGGACATGGCTAATTGTCACGTGGTTGACACGCTGGCTTGTGAACTCCAGTGGGCTGGAGACTGAGGTGGGGGCCACGGCGCATGGGTCCACCACGGGAGGAGAGCCCCGCCTGGCTTGCCAAAGGCTGATCCCTGCCTCTCGGGGTCTCCATGGGGCTGCAGCCTGGTAGGTATGCTTTTGTCTTTCACACAAGGGGCTGAATGGGCTGGTGGCTTCCTTGAAAAGGAGCTTCTTCGGAAAAGAACGGGCTGGGAAGGTGCATGGGGGGCGGGTTTCAGGCGGAGGAAGGCCAGAAAGCAGGAGGGGTGTGGGGGGTTGTCTGCAAATGGCAGGACCACCCCAGACTTCCCCAAGTCAGATTCAGGACTGGGCCGGAGAGGAGACGTCTGCCATCTGGTTAGAATCAAGGCAGCCATCCACCCTAGACTTTGTACAGGCTTATCAAGTATTAACTTATTAAGAGCAGCCCATCCTTAGAAAGAGGAAGTTTTCAAATTTAAAACCACTTGACTCTTAGCCCCACCTTTCCTCCAATTTGAGTTAAAGATGTGTGTGGTTTCCCCCATAACAATAGCAACTGGCTTTTGTTTTTCTCTGCAAAGCTTTGTGCCTCCCCAAGTCAGCTCTGTTTATTTTTAATTCATAGCTACAAGCTTGAGCTGGACTGAAAGGACATGGGTGGGAATGATATTTTAGCAATTGGAGTCTGGAGGGATGTATTGTTTTAGCTTAGAGAAACAAATGGAATTTTGTCTTGTACCTTGGTGTGTTTCCTGTGCCCAATCAGGACGGACACCTGTGATTCTGTTCCGTCAACTGGAAGCACGAATGAGCTCTTAGTTGTGTTCTGGTTTTGGAGAGCCTTTCACCCAAGTTTGCAGTCCGATCTTTTTGGGCAGATACAAACCAAAGACAGAAGGAAGCAACTGGGTTTGTGAGATCTGCCTTAGATGGTATGGTCACCCCACTTCACTGTCCATTAGTGTCATGTCTAAGAGTCCATTACAATTTTGGAAGATTAAATAAAAATCCTGCTTGTGTCTGGTAGTTTTATTTATTTGTATAGCACAGACAGGCCTCACACCAATTTCCTGATGCCTGGTCAGCCAGCTTGACTCACCTCCTCCACAGTGATGCCTGATTATTCCATTAAGGCTAGAACACAAGGATAGATTGTATGAACATGAGAAGATTGTATTGTGCTCTCTTTTAAAGTTATCTCTGGATTCAGAACTCTTAATCTCTTTACTTTTTCTGGTACCTTGATAAAAGATGCCCTAAGGACACACAGCCTCGCTTGGTTAGGACCCTAATATCTTTGTATTAAAAGGAAAGTGGTTTAAGCATTAACATCAGCCTTGTGTTTCCTAAAGCTGGGTTCCTACCTGCTTTGGCTTCATTGACCAACCTTAGAAATGCTCCCCAAGATTCATTTATTTAGGAAAGAACCAAAAGGCAAGGGTGTTAAACTCACTGAGTGAGGGCTCTGCCTTAAGCTGACTTGTCTTTTACCTGGACAAACACCCAGGTACCAACGTTACCTGCCTTGAATCAGTACCAGGGCTTCAAACTGCATCAGTCTAGTGAGTCAACCGAATTAGCTTCATTTTTTAAGACTTTCCAGAGTGCTGGTTTATGCAGTCGGTTGTATTTCCTGAGGATGTGATTCATCCATTCCCAGCAGACAGAGAAAGAGCAACATTTGAAAGCACACTTCACATGGGGTGGGTCAAACTTTATTCTTTCTGGCAAACCTGTCTTTTATGGGGCAATATGGATATATTTGGCACTTTTCTTTGGGGGGAGAGTTGGGGGGGATGTTTGGAGGCTGCAAATGGGGGTGTGAGGACTGCCTGCTTCCCGTCAGCCTGAGACCCTGAGGAAGGAGGGACTTTTTGGAGTTGGGCACTTTTGTTCTTTGACTGTGCGGACTCACAGCGGAGGCCACATCTCTGTGCCCCGCTCCAAGGCTGGCAGTAGAGCTCTGATGAACCAGGAAGGGGACCTGCCCCAGTGACAGGAATCGGTCTGTTCGTTGCCTCCCTTCTTAACAAAGGCATGGAGCTCTGGTTTTCTTTCCCAAGGAACTTTCTCTGGCTCCTGGCTTCAGCTTTGCCTTTTCTTCACAGGCATGGTGTCTACATTCTTTTGTTTGGAAAACATTTCAGCCTGCAGGCAACCTCTGTGCCATAGAGGCTTTTATTTTCTCTGATCAAAAAGCTTGCCGGGGAGCCAGATGCTTTGTGCTGACTTGTTCCTTTTGATACACTCTGCAAGGGCACTTGATTCCACCGCAATCTGAAATTCAGCTTGATTAGGTCATGCACATGACTAGGCTTTGTTCATTCAAGCATCCATTCACCCCCTGACATGTTACACCAATATTCAGTAAGTGCCAACTATGGGCCAAGTGCTCACTTGTGTAGAGACATTTTATTCGCTCGAATTCTGGAAGGGGCTGGGAAGGACAGGGACTGGCCCCCAGGAGAGAAGCAGACCGAGGAGAGCAGGGCTGGACTGTCTTCCCCAAAGGTGCAGTGCTGCCCGAGCCCAGCAGGTCGAGACGGCAGTGGCCATGAGCATGCCACCGCGCTCCAGCCTGGGTGACGGGAGAGCCTCCAACTCAGAAACAAAAACACAAACAACAGCAAAAAAGTGTGGTGTCAGTGCTCAGGATGGTGGCTGGACCGTGGCTTCTGGAGACCGGGGCCTGGACGTGAGGCTGACTCAGCGAAAGACGGAGGAGGGCTGGGCCCTGGGTTGTCAGGTCGGAAGTGCGTCCGGTATTCATCTTCAACCCAGCAACCACCATCATGATGTGCTCATGTGACTGGGTTTCTTCTAGTGAAAAGTGAGGAGGTGGATTTTGCTTCCGGGTTGGCCTAGGGTGGAACTCCTGCACAGAAACTGGAGCAGATGAAGGTTCCTTGAGTAAGTCACAGCTCTCCTCCAAGATTATGCAGCTGGGAGGCTTACGTCAGGTTCTCTGAATTCTCTGTCCCTTCTCAGGGCAGAGGAATTAGAGAATGTTGAACCCGGGACTCTAATGAGAGAGATAGAGACCACAAAGAACCAGCTCTGATGCAAACACACGAGGGTCTTTATTCAGGCTCGAGTCTGGGCTCACGCCCAAAGCAGCAGCTTCAGGGACGAGAGCCCTGATTCATAATGGCAAGCAGTTTTTATGCACAATTACAGAGGGAGGGGAAAGAACTTTAAACTTGATTTTACATGATTGGGTAATTTCTCCTAATGGGTACGGGAACACTTGGTATTGGTGGGTGCTGCCCGTGATTGACAGAAACCCACTTAATGGGTCGAGTGGAATGTTAGATAAGTTAGGTCCATGCAGTCCCTGCGTATGAGGTAACCTGAGCTGGCAGGCAAAGGGTTACATTAGCCCTTTAAGTTTCCATCCCAAGGTATGCTTAGGAAAGCTTGTTTGCTTAACATTTACATAACATAACATGGTCATTATGGGACAACAAAAGCCAAACTTAACAAAGTTTTAAATATGAATGTTGCAAACACATACAGTGAATGTGGGGTAGAAAATCATATACTAATTCTGGGAATTTATAAAATATCACAAGCGTATTATAGCAAGGCGGTTTCTTTTATAAAAGTCTTTGTTCCCTGCAGGTTTACATAGCCACTGCGTGTAAATTATCACTGGGATAAAAACCGGTGATAGAGAGCAGCTGGCGCCTCTGAGTCTGCTGCCACCTTGTAGGAATGTCTGAAAGGGGCTTATCGCTTTATCATTTACATCCTGTTGTAAAAGCAGAAGTTAGCCTACTAATTTGGGGCTGACAATGCTTAACCCAAGAGTTCTAAATATAAACACTACTTACTCCATTATACAATTGGTCACCACCCGGCACCCGACATATGCCTAATTCTACGGAGTCTGAGGTAGGATTTAAAGTACTAAGATTTCATTTGAGGTAGAATTTAAAGTACTAAGATTTCATAAAATACATGAGGTAGGAATACACAAAATATATAGTAAACATGAGGTGGGGATATATGAAATATAGTGAACTAAATGCTACTTTTACAGCAAATAAGTTTCTTGGTTTCTTGGGTCTCTCAATAGCATGCTCTTAACCTAAATCTATTGTTGTCCTCTCAGAGAAAGTTTCTTCCTGCAAGCCCCTAGAAGTTCTCTCATGCCAAGAAAGCTAAGGCTGTGGTTGTAGTCACAGAGTCAGGGTTATGTCTTGAGAGCAGTGTGGGACCTGGATTTCAGCCCCTAGGTGTCCCCTC
This sequence comes from Carlito syrichta, assembly GCF_000164805.1. Classification (NCBI taxonomy): domain Eukaryota; kingdom Metazoa; phylum Chordata; class Mammalia; order Primates; family Tarsiidae; genus Carlito; species Carlito syrichta. The sequence continues at coordinate 536,018 of NW_007260132.1, read as the reverse complement.
CAAAGGCGGCTTTGATCTGAGCACACCTTTCTTATTTCACCAATCTGCTTCTTATCATCTGCTGGTAGACATAAGTAATAAAGGGGGTAGTTCTAAATATTTCTTGTTCCTCTGCCAGTTGTAAAATGGACCTTGTCAGGAATTCTGGCTTCTATGTTGTCTCAAAGAATGTGATCGGTGATAGTGGTAGCTGGATGGCAAAAGGCAAACATTTAATTCCTGAAGCATTTGGTGTCCCCTCAGTGCTCTTTACAACAGTAGGAAAGTGCATTTCAGGTCCAGGTGGGTCTCCCAGGCATCGCCCTACCTTCCAGCAAGTTATTCCTCTAAGAAGATACTGCTAGTGGAGGAAGCAAATAAAAATAGCAGCAATAACAAATACAAGTAGTTGTTTAGCACTTACACTGTCCAAATGGCGAAATAGCATCCTCGTGACGCACTAGGCTCTCCACTGGTAAGAAAAGGGGAGCTCAGTTAACCGCCCAATATGGGAAACTGGTCTTCTCTGTGGTTGGAGTAAGTCTCAGTGAGCAACTGATTCCTCCGCTTTCCACCAGGCCAGTCTAGCTAGGAAGTCCCTCCGGCTGGGATTGCTTGGGGGGGCTCATTTTCTCTTCCTGTGTGTATCAGTCAAATCCCTAGCTGGATGGTAACCACTTTGAGAGCAAGGACAGAAAGGATTTCGCCTTTGCACAACAGGAAATGGAAAAAGACTACAGGGTAAAAATCTTCCTTGCGGAAGGGTCTGAGTCCATTCAGTGTAATGTTTGTTCTTTCTTCCTGCAGCAGCTGTGAACATGTTTCTTGTTAGTGATCATAACTTCTAGTTGAAGCCCTTCCAAAGATACTTCCCGTTGCTAAGGATCATTCTAAACTTCCACTTGGACGGTCCTTAGGTCTTCCTGAATCCACATCTGGTATGCAAGTTTTTGTTTTTGTTTTCCTGCTTTGTGCTCTCAGGTCCTCCTCTCTGTCTCTTCTGCTTCTTAAACATGTAGCCAACAAAAAGACACAGTAAGCTCTTGGCCTGAACTTCATGGTTTTATGTGACTTTGAAAATTCTGTTTTCTTTAGGTAGTTGTAAGACTTGGGTACTGAGTCGACTGGGCACTACTTAGGTGGTTTTATATTTGCAAATAAGACTGGTAGGAGATCATAGATTGCCTGAATAAAGCTTAGCACCATAATCAAGTTTGTTTTTCTTTTTGTAAAGAAAGAAAGTTCAGGCAGGAATAATTTAAAAGTTTAATCCTGAGGATACTTCTCACATTTTGAGAGTATACACAATTTTCTCAGAATTGCTGTATTTATTAAGACTTCATTGTGAGCAGGAGTCTGTGCTAAGCTCCGGCCACATTATAATGCTTCGTTGAAGATTCTGAGCCTGATCTGAGAAACTCTGCTCTAATTTAAGGTGTTAAAGATGCTACAAAACAAGAGAATTGGAATTGGTAAGAATCAATAAGCACCTGTGAATATTATGACTCTTCTTACTTTTTACATTAGTTGATCTGAAGTTAATCTTATCATTATTAATGTGGAACAATGGAAGATGTAAAGGTTGATGTTTTCCCCAAGAAGTTCCTATGTGAACTGTGTAGCCTGATTAGAAATATTACATGTTGGCCTCGACTTTCACTACCCACGGTGTTTGGGGAAAGGAGTGAAGGATGAAGAGAAGCTATTTAGAATCACCGAGTTGTTTGTACTCCCCATGGTCCTCCTGGAATAACAGCTCTGTGGAAACATAAGTTCATGGTATTTGTGGAAGTAAAGAAAACACGATGGAAACATGGATGGAATGGTAATTTAGGTGGAGTGTCCAGGATGTGAGTTGTGTGAGTGGTTAATTACTTGCCTCTCTTGATTGGGCTTTTGGAAAACCTGAGAATTTCCAAGTTGTTTTTCTAGCCTGAGAGCTGACTACTGTTTGAACCTGGTCGAGTCACTGTACATTTTGTAAAGAATATTTGAGAAGCATTTGAGACAGTTTCTTGGTAGCCATTAGCTTCTACATTCCCCTTTGTCTTTTATAGTAATAACTAGGGACCTTGACGGTCTCCTAAACGCAACCAGAGAGCAAAATACCTATGATCTCGATTCTAGTAAATTCCACAGTTGAGTTTCAGACACTATAAGTTAAAGGGGTCAAATAGAATAGTGGTGTAAAAAGAAATAGGTGCACTTCTTTTGGATAGGTCACTTTGCATTAAGATACAGGCGGTGTGTCTGTAATATTTATTTTTCCATTCGTTCAATACTGGCTGGATTTACATTAAACTCTCTAGCAGATGGTGTGGATCCCAGCCCCGAGTTCATCCGCAGGCACAGTAGAGAGCTTTTAGTGCACACATGCAGCTCCCAGCCTTGCCTGTCTATGGTTTTCTGCTTCTCCCCCTGTAGACAGAAGAGCTTGCCCAGTCATGCACCGGGCTGTCATAACTGCTGAAAACTGATGTGTCAGAGGTAACTCTTTTTTTTTTTTTTTTTAAGGTTTTAAAAAAATTTTTATTTTAAAGATGCGGGGTACAATTCAGGGTTAGTCATACAAATATTCATTATGTAGGTACCCTTGTTGATGCGGTGTGTCTCCCCAAAAGTTTCTCACTACTGCCAATCCCACCCCCCAGCCGTTTCCCACTACTGCAGAGGCAACTCTTAATCAATGCGGATGAGAGTGAGTGGATAAAGACGCCAGCTTCTGTGTACCTTGGTGAGACCATTCTGAAGGATGTGTCTCAGAAGGTCCCCAGCAGGGCTGAGCTCCAGCTGCCCACAGTGGCCACCAGCTCATTAGTGCACATTCTGTTGGCACGCCCCCCTTCCATAACTCGATTTTCCCGCTTACTCTTCCTGGGATCATCTTCCCAATAGACTACTTAACTCCAAGTTTGTTTTCAGAGAAACTCAGAGGGAGAAATTGTGTGATTAAAGGCGCCACACTAGACCAGAGAAACTCTCAAGGATCTAGAAATCGAGACAGAAAAGGGACTAAGCAAAAATGGACTGCTAGGAAAATGTGTACAATAAATGATACAAAAGTAACAGCTGGAGAGAGATTCAGAGAAAGGAGACATGGTTTCTGTGTGGAATGAACAGGACAATGGAGTAAAGAAAGTTTATCTGAGGAATGCAAGGTTAAAAATAAATGAACAGACCCAGAAAGGCATTGCAATGAGACCCAGCAATCACATTTTTGATTGAAAGCACTCCCCTTCTGAGCTATGTACTTATCTCTTGAAACCGCTTGCTATTGCCACAAATAACTACAAATTAACCTAATGATGCGACATGAACACAGTAACCCAAGCCCTACAGTTTAACAATGTACAGCTGATCAATAACTTATGTTATTCTAAGGTAAATTCTTGGTAAGCAACTCAGGAACTGCTTCTTTTCCTTTAAAAATCCACTTGTAACTGTTGCTAATTAGAGTGTATATTCAGGGCAACTTGAATCTGTGCTTCTGGGTTGCAATCCTCAAACTTGGCCCAAATAAACTCTGTACTTATATTAATTGTTCCCCCAGCTTCTTCCTTTTAGGTCAACAGGAAGGAGCAGGATAACGCGAGGACTTGAAGAATGAGTTGGCTTTATTTTTATACAGGATTGGGAAAATAGCATTTAACCTGGGTCTGATAAACAGATCCTTCGACTGGAGGGGAAGGGAGAAGGAAGGCAACCAGTGCAGACTCTGTGTCCTACAGGTCATGGAGACCTAAAGTGGGCACAATGGTTGAGAACACAGATTTACACATCAAACTGCCTTTATGAATTTAATATAGGACCATGGGGCAAAAGCTGTGAAAGAGACCCAAGCCCTGCAAAGTTGCAGCTATGATTAGAAATTAACAAATCTGTTGTTTCCAAGTTTGCTTTCTTTCTTCCATGGCTGTTGGCACATAGCCACTTCAATAGAGAGCAATGATCTTCATGCCCTGACCCTTGGGGCAGAAAAGCTGCTCAAGAAGTTGGTAAAACGTGTTTTCCTTTAAACAATGCACCTATGGCTTTACAGGTCTCCTTGTTAGCATCCAAAATTTCATCATCAGAAGGGCATGAGCAGCTTTAATCTTTAGGGATCCCACCTCCTTCATACCTTCCTACTAAGCTATCTCTATAATGGCTCACTGCCCAGGGTTTGGGAGCTGATGGTGGAAGACTTGCCTTAAAGATAGCCTCTTTATTGTAAAACCTTAGATTGGTATTTGAGATGTTTTACAGACTTTGCACTCTAGTGGACCATGATCCCACCCAGACCTGGGACACATACCAAGGAGCTGACTCGACTGGTCCTGGGACCCCTACCCCTAGAAACTGGCTGTGCACATGAAGACAGTTCAACACCTTCACTACTTCATCACCAAACCAATCAGCAGGGCCCATTCCCTATCCCCCAGCCTGCCAAATTATCCTTAAAAAACCTTAGCCCAAAGTTCCCAGGGAGGTGGATTTGAGAAATAGCTCCCAACCTCCTGCTGTTTTTCTGTTGCCACAACTGCTGTCACTGTATCAGCTTCTCTGTGCAACAGGCATAAGCACCCAGTCAGGCTGTAACACACACACTATCATGCTTATTCTCCCAAATAACCATATAAGAATAGTATCATCATTCATAGTTTATCAAACAAAAATCTGAGACCCAGAGAGTTTAGTTTGTTGGCTCGATGTGACATAGCTAGTAAATGGCAGATATAGGATCCAAATCTATATGATGCCAGTCCTGGAAAGTGGAGGCAAACATAGCTGGCTGGAAAGTGAGAGATTAAATGAAACAGTGTTCTGTTGGAATATAGTGCCAAAGATGATACACGAGCCACCTGCTGCATCCCTCACCCTGTTCACCATGTTTTGGCTTATTATTTGTCCAAATCAAATCTGGAGACAATTTTAATCAAGATTGATTCTAGGATGGTGCCTTATTTTTGAGATGGAGAAGCAGTTCATTTCTGTCTTAGTAGACATTACAAAAGGCATTCGAACTTTATATTTAGTTTAAACAAGAACATACAAGCCAGGCACAGAGGCTCATGCCTATAATCTCAGCACTTTGGGAGGCAGAGGCAAGAGGGTTGCCTGAATCCAGGGGCTTGGGACCAGCCTGTACAACTTGACAAGACCTTGTCTTTACAATAAATCAAAAAATTAGCTGAGTGTGGTGGTGTGTGCCTGTAGTTCCAGCTACCTAGCAGGCTGAAGTGGAAGGGTCACCTGAGCCCAGCAGGTCACAGCTGCAGTAGCCATGAGCGTGTGACTCTGTTCTCGTCTGGGTGACAGGGTGAGACTCGAACTGAACAAAACCAAACAAAAGCAAGAATGTATGGCTTGCGTTTGATCCATCAATGTACATCTTGGAAAATATTCTTCACCTAATATGCTAATTTATCAGTTGGAGTGAAATTGATAAGGGTGGTTTATTTCACTGAACTTTGCCCCAGATCTGCTAACAGAAAAGAATGATGACTGCTATACATTTAAAGAGCAATGAGAGTAACTCCCCTGCTGGGGATGTAGTTGGCGCTTAGAAGTGATGTAAATTGTTAAACAAGAATTAAATAGAAATGAAAGGCGAAGCTTTTCTCTTTTAATTCAAGAAAAGAAAAAGATACAGCAAGAGGGCTGCAGGCACTAAATAAGGATGAAAGCCGGAGGCCTTCTCGCTACTGCAGTGCAGAATTTGATGCTTCTTTAGGTTTTCACATTATTTCCATTTGCTTCTAAATGAGTTTAATCTGGACAATAATTTGTCTAGAGACCTTGCAATTCAGAGGAGTCTACTTAATTAACAATGAAAGACACAGCTTCAAAGAGTTAGACTACAACTCTAACACTTTTTCTCCAATTCCTTTTGGCAAAAGGGAGATGCTGCCGGGCTCGGTGGCTCAGCCTGTAATCCTGCGCCTTTGGGAGGCTGAGGTGAGTGGAATGCCTGAGCCCGTGGGTTCGAGACCCGCCTGGGCAACTTGGCGAGACCTCATCTCTACAATAAATCAAAAATTAGCTGGGTGTGGTAACACGCGCCTGTAGTTCCAGCTACTTGGAAGGCTGAGGCGGAAGGATCCCCGGAGCCCAGCAGGTCGAGGCTGTGGTGGCCGGGAGCGGCTACTGCACTCCAGTCTGGGTGACAGAGTGAGATTCCAACTCAAAAAAACCCCAAACAAACAAACAAACAAACAAAAAACAAAAGGGTGATGCAGTTGAAAAAAAAAATAGCCAACATTTACTAAATTCTTCTATGGGCTAGCAACTCTTCTAAGCACTTTACTTATTTGGAAACTTAGGAACAGGACATGAGAGTCTATGTAAAGTGGATGTGGGATAAAAGCCAGGCATTCAGGTTCAGGGTTACACTCCAAACCTCTTTACTCTCTTGCTTCAATAATAATGAGTCATTAATAACGCTTCATCTGTGCTCTCTGTGGAAGGTATTATTATCTCTATTTTATAGACAAGGACATTGAGTTTTGGAAAAATTAACCAAATAGCTCAAGAACAGACAACATAGATGGAGTGTGGATTTTAGCAGAGGACTGTCTAGCTTCAAAGTCTATGCTTTAAGCGCTTTGATACCTAAAATTTGAGGTCAACGGGGTTACCAAGTAGCTTTTCAGGAAGAGTTTTAACCTTTCTGTCCTAAGAGTTGGCCTTAGAGCATAGTGCCATGCCTGGTGACCTGGCTAACAGAGCACCCAGGGTCCCTGGGGACAGCTTCTGTTGAAGGGGCAAGCCAGTCCCAAGGAGACTCCTATGAGCACAGGGGACCCAGGAGGACTGGGCTACCTTGCCACTATTAAGGTTAATGTTTTTTAATTTGGGTTTCTGTTTGTCTATTGTTGGTGTATAGGATTGCAACTGTCTTTTGCACATTTATTTTATACCCTGAGATTTTGCCAAAGTCCTTTATCAGTGCAAGGAGATTTTTGATAGATTTTCTTGGGTTTTCGAGGTATGGAATCACGTCATCTACAAAGAAGGATAACTTAACCTCCTCTTTTCCAACTTGGATATCCCTGAGTTCCTTCCCTTGTCTGATTACTCTAGCTAAGACTTCCAAAACTATGTTGAACAGGAGAGGTGAGAGTGGGCAGCCTTGTTTTGTTTTGGTTTTCAGGGGATATGGTTCCAGTTTCTGTCGGTTTAGCAGTATACTGACTGTGGTTTTTTCGTAGATGGCTCTTACTATTTTGAGGCATGTTCCATCTATGCCTAGATGCTAGAGGTTTTTTATCAAGAAGGGGTGCTGAATTTTATCAAAAGAAGGTCAATGTTAAATGAGATTCTTGCCAGTCTTACAACTGAGAAATAAAAATGAAATCCTGAGCCAACCAACTGAACAGATCCCAACTTGGCCTAGGGAATCCTGGAGAAGTCTTACAAATTGAGTTCTTGGTCATGACGAGATGGGAGGCCAAACACACTTCGTTATACCCCCTCCCTCAAGAACTGCCACTAGACTTTCTTTCCTAAGGGTTAAACAGAAGCCAGTCCTTTTGAAAGGACTTGCCAGACTCCCCTCCCTTTTTGCAGTTTAACACAATTGACCAGCTTTCCTTCCTGGTAAGATACCACCGACCATGGACTGGTTCTGGCTGGTTTACAGAGGCTGCACACAGAACATCTCTGAGTTCTTCATTTAATCTTTTGGCATATAGAGCTAATTTTTTAAAAAGTATTTGGGTCTCACTCTGTCGCCCAGGCTGGAGGGTGGTGGCATGATCACAACGATCATGGCTCATGGCAGCCTCGACCTCCTGGGCTCAGATGATTCTTCCTCCACAGCATTCCAAGTATCTGGAACTATAGGCATGTACCACCATTCCTGGTTAATTTTAAAAAAATTTTTGTAGAGATGAGATTTTACTCTGTTGTCCAGGTTGGTCTCAAACTCCTTGGCTCAAGCAATCCACCTTCCTCCACCTCCCAAAATGCTGAGATTATGGGTGTGAGCCACCACACCTGGGCTAGAACCTAATTTAAATGTATTTAAACGTTAAATCTTCACCCCAAAGTGAAAATGTGAGTTGTGTAGCATGCATGTTTGCCTCCTACAAATTCATCATGTCCCTTTTGTGAATATTCATAGCTCCTCCTGTAACCTGTTAAGTATATATTCTTAGTTAACTTGCTCAGCCTTAATTCCTGTCTTACCCTTTCCTCCCTCCAAGTGCCTTCTTCTCTTTTCTGCCAGAGCCTATGCTTCACTGCCTGTGGCTGCTCAGTCTGCAGGTTGCAACCCTTTATAAGAAATAAACTTCTATCCAAATGCATTAATCTCATGATTTTTCAGTTGACACAGCTCAAGAATGTTTCCTCATGGACCTTAGATCCCATCTTCTTTTTTTTTTTTTTTTGAGTTGGAGTCTCACTCTGTTGCCCAGACTGGAGCGCAGTGGCTGCTCCCGACCGCCGCAGCCTCGACCTGCTGGGCTCCGGCAATCCTTGCACCTCAGCCTTCCGAGTAGCCGGAATTACAGGTGCACGCTACCACACCCGGCTAACTTTTTGATTTATTGTAGAGATGAGAGGTCTTGCCTGCCCAGGTGGGCCTCGAACCCGCGGGCTCAGGCAATCCACTCACCTCAGCCTCCCAAAGGCACGAGATTACAGGCTGAGCCACCGAGCCCGGCTAGATCCCATCTTCTTTAAATGTAACTATCGGAGAAGACAAGGCCCTATCTCCCATTCTCCTAAGACAAGATGGGCTTTATTTTAACTGTCCCCTGACTTCAAATAGTAACACTATCTCTAGTCACAAAGATACAATAAATTTAGCAATTTTATCTTGAAAGCATGTGTAATAGGTTTTGTCCATTTGACTCTATACAAGATATCTTTCTGCCATAGCAATCTTTTTAGTGAATTGTTTGTGATACACATCCATTCCAGTTTAATGCTTATTCAATAATAAAATTGTTTTTATTTTCTCTTTTACCTTTGTGGAGAGGTTTTCTGAACTGGGAGGAGATTTTGCTTTTAATTATGTTTCCCCAGAATTACCTTATGTAGGCTTTTCTGGGAGACTCCAGTAAGGAAAAGCTGCTTCCAGGAAGGATCTAGGGAGCAGGAGAGGGGGAAGGTGTACCAGACTCACTAGAAGAGTTCCTGGGTTTGATCGATTTGATTGTTTGAGCTATTAATTAATTCGTTCAAGAAATATTTATTGAGCACCTACTATGAGTCTTGCTCTGTGCTAGAGTCAGGGTGTTGGAGAAGTATGGTTTCTAATCACAGCCCCAAGGGGGCCCAATGATTGGTAGCACATCTGCTCCTTGGGTGCTTGGGACGGAAATCAGCTGAATTTCCTGCCTGGGAACTTGTTCAGCAGTGGGTAGCTGGCAGTGGGCAGTGGCCTGTGCAAACCTGCCCCCAAAAGTCTAAGGAAGCTGAGAGGCTGAAAAGAGAGGCTGACATATCCAGTTTCTCAGAAAGAAACATTTGAAAGGGACTTAGGAACAGAAGCTGTGTCCAATGTCTTGGGCAGTGGTAAGGCAAGATGGTGGATCTCTGCACCATTACTCCGCAGACCCGGGGGCTTATCTACCAAAGGGAAAGGGTATACATAATTCAGAAGGGACGTACAGAACAATTGAAGTATGAGAACATCAAGGTTGTTTTGATGTAAGTGCAGGATTTACAGTTAACTATGTGCTCTTACAAAAGGAGCAGTAGATACACTGAAAACCTTAGAGGTCTTCTCAGAAGAGGGGTTAATCGGATGTCAACATGGTGGAGTAGCATCCAAGATGGAGTTGCTTTAGCCTCCACAGAGCTCGACAAAGAGATAAAGAATTGAAGAACTTAAGATCTCCTAAAGGAGGCTTAAGCATGTCTTCTTGGGATTGGACCTTGAGGGAGGCTTTTAAGGAGAGCTCTTTTTCCTAGACTGACATTCTTAGACAGCATAGCTCCTGTGCTGATCACCTTTGCATAACCAGACTGTAGCCAAGTGTCTAAGACATTGGAGAAAGGCTATAAATGGTTGTGGACTAAACGAATGAAAGACAGAAAACTTTTCCCTCTGGCAAGGGAAGGCTCAGGCAAAAGTTCCTATGGCTGAGGTGTTCCTGGGCGCGACTTTTCATTGATTTCCTCTGGGGGAGGCTGTTTCCTAGTATTATCATTGTGCTACAGCTCATTCCTTAAGGGCTATAGTTTCCATTCTCCTGAATGTCCTTCTTCTCCTCATCTTAGTAGCTCTTTTTCACTCCCTTTCACTTTGGGACTCTTTTTCTCTCTTTCCCTTTTTGTCAGTAACTTTTCCTCCTGTTGAAGTTGAACAGACCTGAAACTTAACAACTAATTAGCCATTTTAATTTCTCTTTGAAATATAATGTAATGTCTCTTCATTACACAGGGCACTCCTTATAATGTCTTCTTGCTATCGAGATTTGCTAGTAGATAAAACAACCACGGAGGTACATTTATTAGTCTGCTGGGGGCTGCCACAAGAACAAAGTGCCACAGACAGGGCGGCTTAAACAACAGAAGTTTATTTTTTCAGAATTCTGGTGGCTAGAAGTCCATGATCAAGGTGCCAGCAGGGTTAGTTTCTTCTGAGGCCTCTCTCCTTGGCTTGTACGTGGTCACCTTCTTCCTGTCTTCACATGATCTTTCTTCTGTACTGCTCTGTGCCCTAATTTCCTTTTTAAATTAATGAATTAATTAATATTTCATATTGGAGTCTCACTCTGTCACCCAGGCTGGAGTGCAGTGGCATGTCGATGGCCACCACAGCCTCAACGTGCTGAGCTCAGGTGATCCCTCTGCCTCAGACTTCCAAGTAGCTGGAACTACAGGCGTGCGCCACCATGCTCAACTAATTTTTGATTTATTGGAGAGATGAGGTCTCGCCAAGTTGTTCAGGCAGGTCTCGAACCTGTGGGCTCAGGCAATTCTCTCACCTCAGCCTCCCAAAGTGTTGGGATTATAGGTGTGAGTCACTGCACCCGGCCTAACTTGCTTTTTTTTTTTTAATAAGGACACCAGTCATATTGGATCAGGGCCCACTTAAATGACATCATGTTAACTTAATTGCCTTTTAAAAACCCTGTCTCCAACTACAGTCACATTCTGAGGTATTGGAGGTTAGGATTTCAACATGTGAATTATGGGAGAGTATAATGTAGCCTACAGCAGTATGTCTGCTTTGGGGAAAAACTCTCCAACTGTGTTTTGCCTTCTGCTCTTATACCACAACAATCATTAACATTGAAAAAGATTTCCATGACCAAATGTGGCGGTTTCTCCCCACACACCAAGCAGCAGTCACCAGTTGGGTGTCCTCCAATTCAGATCCTACAGGTTGAGGGCTCAGTCTCCAAGACTGTCCCCTGGCCCCAACACCAGTCACAACTCTGGCTTCGGGAACTTCTGACCAACTGGCTTCAAGCAGAGGCTCCCACAGTCCCTTCTTTGGATTTGATGAATTTGCGGAAGCAGCTCACAGAACTCAGGGAAACACTTGTTTATGTCTGCTGGTTTTCTATAAAGGATATTACAAAGGATATAGATGTAGAGATGCGTAGGACAAAGTCTGGAGTAAGGGACACAGAGCCTTCATGACCTCTCTGGGAGTTGTGATGTGATCACGCCACTGCAGTCCTGCCTGGGCAACAGAGTGAGACTCCTACTCAAAAAATAAAAAATAAAATAAAATAAAAAATAATAATATAGGCAATTCAGATCATGAGTGAGGTTTGAAAACTACCCTTCAATTTTTTTCAGGGCAGAGCAGGTGGAAGTAGGGGTGAGAAGCTGCAGCACCATGTGGAGGTGGCAGGAACCAAGCTCGAGCGGCCGCTGGCTGGGCACCGTGGCTGGAATCACCACCAGCAAGGCGGTGGAGTGCAAGATCCAGGTTCTGCAGCAGCAGACCCATTTTGCAGAGGAAACAGCCATGCGCCTGCAGAGGGAAGGGGGGAGAAGGGCCAGCCTGGGAACGGGCAGAGGCTGAGGTGGCCTCCTTGAACCCCAGGATCCAGCTGGTTGAAGAGGATCTGGACCGTGCTCAGGAGTGCCTGGCCACTGCCCTGCAAAAGCTGGAAGGAGCAGAAAAAGCTGCTGATGTGAGCGAAAGAGGTCTGAAGGTGTTTGAAAACCGGGCCTTCAAAGATGAAGAAAAGATGGAACTCCAGGAAATCCAACTCAAAGAAGCTAAGCACATTGCAGAAGAGGCAGATAGGAAGAGGTGGCTCCTAAGCTGGTGGTTACTGAAGGAGATTGGCACGCACAGAGGAGCGAGCCGGACAGACCAATCCCGTTGCTGAGCGATCCTGTTGCCGAGCAGATCAGACGGACGGACCAGAACCTGAAGTGCCTGAAGAAAAGTGCCCTCAGAAGGAAGACAAACGTGAGAAAGACATCAAGATTCTTACTGATAAACTCCAGGAGGCAGAGACCCTGGCTGAGTTTGCTGAGAGGTCGGTCGCCAAGCTGGAAAAGACAATTGATGATCTGGGTGATAAACCGAAACGCACGGAAGGGGAGCCCCTCTGTACACAGTGGATGCTGGACCGGACCCTGCGGGACCTGAATGCGACGTAGAGCACCCCAGGCCCACCCTGCCGCTGATCCTCCCTCCGACCCCAACTTACTGAGGCCAGCTTGCCTGAAGCTGACCTTTAACCTGAGGGCTGAGCTTTCACTGGAAGGCTGCTTTCTCCTTTCGATGTCCCCTCCACGCCCCTGTGTCTTTTTCGCCAAACTGTCTCTGCCACTTCCCAGAGATTCCAGCTGGGCACTTTTGGGAACATTTAAGGGATTGTGAGCATAATACAGTGTGTCTTCTTAAAGCCCCCAACACACATTGTTCCAAGTTTTATAATTTAATTATCTGTGTCTATTGGACTTAGATTCCACATAATTTCTGACTCATATGATCCTATCTCAACTACAAATAATAATCAGAAATTATTGACTATGAGTGTGCTAGTCATGTTTATTGATGATGACATAAAGAAGAATGTAATAAACTCGCCCTGAAGGAGTCTTGGGACCTTCTTTGTTAGATTGTCAAAGGCATTAGCTCCTCATGGTACTATATTATTACTTTAAACAAAATCTTATCCCTGGAAATTTTTAAAAAATTGTTTTGTCTGGGTTCTTTTGTTATTCCAGCTCCCGCGATGCCAATTTATTGGTAATGTCTGAACTAGGGATCAGTTGTGTGGATTCTGTGGCCATGATGTCTGCTTTGTGGCTGCCATCTTGAGATACTGGGCTGAGTTCCTGAGCACACTACCCCTTAGCCTAGGTACAGTATGGTAGTAAAGCCATGACTTACAATTTGAAGGTTTAGTTAAGCATGATCCTCCCTAGATAAAATATAGTACTTGATTAAAACCAGTCTCACCAGCATGCTTACAAAAGTCCAATAAAATTATGTTCCATTTCAATGGACATAAACACAACGGCAATTGTCAAAATAGGAGATAACATTGCTATGTGTCTAAAAAGAGATAATTTAAACATGTAAATGAAATGTGATCTCCTGGTTTTAAAAATGTGCAAAGTTAAGAATAGGGATTTTTCTTTTTGTAGAAAGTCATTGATCTATGATCCTTTGAGGGTGACATAAAAAAAATGGATTATAGATTTTTGAATTTGCTTCAAGTCTGTTAGAAGAGGAGAAAATGAGGGAGACAGAAACTAAGTGGAACGGGTTGTGTTGTTGTGAGATGAGGGACAGGGCTCAACTTGTACCATGGGCTTCAAAATGTTCATGTGAGCTAGCTACTGCTCTTTGACTTGTAATCTGTTTGCTTCTTTCTTTCATTTTAAACATAATTTGTCAAACGTTGATCAAGAGTTTGCCTAGAGTTATAGAGACTAATAAGTAACTATATCTGTTCTCAATCTCAGAGGCTCAAAGTCCTGGAAGAGATGGACACGTAAACCGACAGTAATGGCGGGTGTGACGTGTGTATGTGGAGATATGCCCAGGGTCATGAAGAGCCTGGAAAACGGATGACCAACCACCTGGCTGGATTAGGGCGTATTTTCAGGGAGGAAATGCTGGACAGGGACTTGGAGAATGGATTGGAAGAACAAGTCAGGCAGAAAAGAAGACAAAGATGACGCCTCTTGGTGGCACGGTCGGTTAGCTTGTTCAACTGTTAACTCCAAAGGTTGGTGGTTCCGTTGGTGATTGAGTCCCGCCGAGGACGTGTGAGAGAAATAACTGGGCACGGTGGCTCAGGCTGTCATCCCGGCACTTTGGGAGGCCGAGGTGAGTGGATTGCCTGAGACCGCAAGTTCGAGACCAGCCTGGGCAGCTTGGCGAGCCCTCATCTCTACAATCAACCGAAAATGAGCCAGTTGGGGTAGCGCACGCCTGTAGTTCTGGCTAGTTGGAAGGCTGAGGCAGAAGGATCGCTGGTGCCCAGCGGGTCGACGCTCGATGCTGGGGTGGCTGTGAATGTGCCACTGCACTCTAACCTGGGTGATGGAGTGAGACTCCAACTCAAAAACAAAACAAAACAAAAAAGACAAAGACATTTTGTGCAGAAGAAACAGCAGAAGCAAATGTGCCACACCTCCCCAAAGCAAGTAACTGCTTATGTCTTGCACATAACATTTCTTTTATTTCTCTCTCTTTTTAAAAAAGATTTCAAACAAAGTTTATTAGAGAAGGAAAGGAGAAGAGATAGAGAGACTTGCCAGAGCTGGCATGGACAACAGAAATCCTCAGACAGAAGTTTTATTTGGAAGGGCTAAATATAAAATGTTTTAAATTATGATCTGACCTTCTACTCTTCAATATGATAGCTTATAAATATAGTCTTGATCAGCTCTGCAAGCTGAAAAGAAAATTGAAGTATATCATATTAAAGTTATCAGGACTCTTTTGCTCATTTTAAGTTTAATTTCTCGTGTTTTTGTTGTCATTGTCTGTTTGACTTTTGAGTCGGGGTCTCGCTGTTTCCAGGCTGGAGTGCAGTGGCATGATCACAGTTCACCGCAGCCTCAAACACCTGGGCTCAAGCGATCCTCCTGCCTCAGCCTCCTGAGTAGCTGGGACTACAGGTACACATCACCACGCCTGTCCAATTTTTGTATTTTCTGTGCAGGTGAGGTCTTGCGACGTTGCCTGGGATGGTCTTCAAACTCTGAGACTCAAGCGATCCTCCTGCCTTGGCCTCCCAAAGTGCTGGGATTACAGGCAGGAGCCACTAGGCCCAGCCTGTGTTTTGTTCTTTAATAGCAAAAAGAATCTTGAACTCTTTCTTTTGACTTTCAGCAGAGCGTCAGACTGGCAACAGCTGCGCCCCTCCTCATTCGGCTGCCGACTCCACCATTTCTTCACCCCTCAGCTCGTCCCACACGGCATCAATTGTAGGGCCCGGTGTTCCTCGCGACCTGGAGGGCAGTTCTCTTTCCAGGGTGCCTCACTGCCTTTCTCTTCCATTAGCAGAGCCGGACAGCTCTGTATCCAAGGTGCTGGTTTTATAAGCAACTCTTCATTTTTCTTCCTTTTTTTTTTTTTTTGAGTCAGATTCTCACTCTGTCACCCAGGCTGGAGTGTAGTATGTGCTCACAGCCACCACAGCCTTGACTTTGCAGGGCTCAGGTAATCCTTCCACCTCAGCCTTCTAGATAGTAGTAACTACAGGTGTGCACCACCATGTCTGGCTAATTTTTTTATTTATTGTAGAATTGAAGTCTCACCAAGTTGCCCAGGCTGATCTCGAACCCCTGGACTCAGGCAGTCCTCTTGCCTCCACCTCCCAAAGTGCTGGAATTACAGGTGTGAGCCACCGCGCCTGGCTGACCCCTCATTTTTCATATCTGCTGCAGGTCCCACTGCCAGGTAAGTAAACTCCTTTTTGGTCAGCTTTCTCCCACCTCTACATACCTCCCACTGCCTTTCTGGGAGTGGCCTTCCTTAGAGGTATTGTGTCGTCAAACTACTGTTTTCATTAAGTGATAAGTCTACTCAGAGTGGCTTTGTTCAAAACAAAATGGTCAATTTTTACACATTGTATAAAATGAGGGAAGGCCCCAGGCAAAACCATCTCCATAGAAATCTCATCAATAAGCCAGGCGTGGTGGCTCAAGCCTACAATCCTAGCATTTTGGGAGGCCGAGGTGAGAGGATTGCCTGAGCCCAGAGATTCGAGACCAGCCTGGGCCTCACACAATTTTTCATTTGAAAAGTGGAGTCGCTGAGGCAGCCAATCCTGGTGGATGTAATTCTTGAGGCTGCCACAGTAAAAAGAGTAAGAACCATCCTGTACCTCAAGGATCTAGTGACAAACCTCCTGGGTTTGACTGGGTCAGGCCGAAGAGAGGAGGTACACACCGTTCAGTGTCGTTTTTATTTTCAAGAACTATGTTCCTGGCACCAAATAGACATTAAATTATTATTATTATTATTATTATTATTATTATTATTATTTTGAGTCAGAGTCTCACTCTGTTGCTTAGGTTGGAGGGCAGTGGAACGCTCACGCCACTGCAGCCTCGACCTGCTGGGCTCAGGTGATCCTTCCACTTCAGCTTTCTGAGTAGCTGGAACTACAGGCATGTGCCACCACACCAGCTTATTTTTATTTATTTATTTATGGTAGAGATGAGGTCTTGCCAAGTTGCCCAGGCTGGTCTCCAACCCATGGGTTCAGGTGATCCTCTTACCTCAGCCTCCCAAAGTGCTGGGATTATAGGTGTAAGCCACCATGCCCAGCACATTAAATTATTTAAATGATTTGACAGTTTTTTAAACTTATGAAGACAAAGGAGTAATAAAACAAGTAGGGAACAATACATATCTTATTTGCTATTGGTGAATCTACAGTAATCCTCCTATCTCACCTGTGGTATTTCTCTTATGGAAATGTAACTGTTATTATAAAGACATGATTATGCAGTCAACATTCCATGTCAGTATGCTTTCTATCCATGGAGCAAAGGAGGACAACAATCCCACTGCAAACCAAAACCAAAGAAAACCCACGACCCTCCATGATGTACACAGAATTTGTATTCCCCGCCAGTAAGGCAACAAATTTATATCATGCTTCCTTTTTCCTAGGAGAGGAAGGAACCCCAAAGCCTTTGCAACTAAGAATACATATCCTTTAAATAAACATTTGCTGGTGTCGTCTTCACACCGTGACTGAGTATGGCTGCTTGTTCACAAAGATGACTGCAAAATCCCTGCCCCTTACTTCCCCTTGCAGTGTGACTCTGACAACTCCTGTCAATTGGCAGAGACTGTTTCTCCTCCCCCTTGCATCTGGGCTGGCCTTGTGACTTGCTTGACTGATAGAATGCAGAGGAATGAAGTGCATCATTCAATACTCAAGGCTATGCCTCAAGGGACCCAGCCCTGCGGGAATGCTGCTGTCAAATAAGGACGCTTTGACAGGACTTTTGGAGACATGTGGACAACGCAACGGACAAGTTATGCTGTCATAGACTATCCAGCTCAGGTGAGCTCTTGGCTGACAGCAGTGTGTGAGTGACTCCAGCAAGACCCACAGAAGAACCTTCTAGCCAAATCTAGGTCAAGTGCTGACTCTCAGAATTGTGAGCAAATAAAATCGCTGTGTTTATTTTATTCTTTTAGATTAGAGAATATAGTTACTTACAAAGTAAATGAGAGAGAAAGAAAGAGGAGATTCACCTCCCCAAGGTAGGGGAAGGGGCCAAAGCTAGGAAACATGGCGATAGCCATAACTCAAACAGCACATTACCACGCCAGAGTCTAGTAAGGCAATGGTCAATAGCTGTGCTTAAAGACACTGATTTGGGGGTATTTTGCTACACATCAATAAATAACTGGTGCACTAATGATTTTTCTCTGTGCAGACCTCAACCTCTTATTCTGGAATCAATGGAATCAAACCCAAATGACCTCGCCTTCTCAGCACTTCGCCACAAACCAGTGGGTGAATAGACAGCAGCTGCTCATTTATTCTCATTCTCCTGTCGATTATTTGCATTTGGACTGAAAGGAGCTCTGTTCTCCAGGACAGAACCATTCTAAAGCTCTTCAAGAGTAGGAACAGGAGCCCATCACACACTGCTAAATCAAACTGCTCCCTAAACAGAGGCATCCCGACAGAGAGCTGAAGGGAGCTGGGAAATCGTTTAGTCTCACGCCTTCATTTTCCATTCAGATCAGAGAAATGAAAGAACTTGCTCGAATTCTCACAGCTCTCGATGGCACAGTCAGGACATGGATCTACAGCTCCGGACTACTAATATAAAATGCTTTCAACATGCGAGTCCAACACAGAAATATGACAATTTACACTTGAATGGTGTGTTGGGCCAGGGGAGAGGCTGATCACTTTGAGGTGTAATTTTGGGGTCCAGGAAGGCCTTTAAAGACAAAAACTGCTTTGGAACCCAAGTGCTTCATATTTGAAATTGGGGCAGGTACTGGGGTTCCTACTGCCTTAGCAGTAGGTTGTTAATTGGTGGAGCAAACCTTTCGTGTCCTTGGTGCTCAGCAGAAAACACGGATGAGATAGGTCAGGTCCTCCAAGAGGTCGTAGGCAAACCTCAGCCTCTTATTCTGGAATCAATGGAATCAAATTGATTGTGGGAGTACAATGCCTGAGATATTAAAGCAGGTTCTCCTCAGGTTGCAATGGCTTTCCGCCTTCCTCGGGCCTCCGCCCTTCACCCCTCCCAAAGGGGAGGGCACAGAATAGTGAGATGAGTCCCATGTGCCACCGCCCAGCATCAGCAATGTTCGACACTCTCCTGTTCTTGTCCATTTACACCTCACCTCCTCTCCATCCCTCACTAGAGTGGTATCACTTTTTAACAGTGTTTAAGGTAGTGTTTGCATAATTGAAATGCACAAATCTTAGCCCTACAATTTTGACAAATGGATGTGACTGTGTAGCCAACACATCTACCACAACATAAAACATGTACATTTCCCCAGAAAAATCCTAGTCAATGCCCCTCTACTGCCAAGGCAACCATTGCTCTGCTTTGGTTTATTTTTCATCATAGGCTAGTTTTGCCTGTTCTGGAATTTCATATAAATGGGTACATACAGAATGTACTCCCTTGTGTCTGACTTTTTTTTACTCGGGATAATGTTTGTAATGTTTATTCGTGCTATTGCACACATCAGCAAATTCTTCCCTTTTCTTATTGAGTGGCATTCCAAGGACTGTTTTAGTAGCATCCATGAATTTTGTTATGTCCTATTTACGTTATCATTCAGTTTATAACATTTTGTGTATTCTCTGTGATTTCTCCTTTGACCTGTAGATTATTATGATCATGAATTATTGGAAGTATAATACACTTAGAGGTGTATTATTTAATTTACTAATGTCTGGTCCCTTTGTTTCTGGTATTGGTTTTTAATTTAATTCCATTGTTTTCAGAGAATATATGCTGTGCAATTTTAATCTTTTAAATTTTATAGAGACATATTTTGTGGCCTAGCATATAGTATAACTTGGTGAATGTTCTGTGTGCTTATGAAAAAAACACGTATCCTGAAGCTGTTGGTATAGTTTTCTATAAATGCCAGGAAGGTCTAGTGTTTTGAGAATTTTATTCAAATACTCTATGTCCATAATGATTGATTTTTTTCTTGTTTGGCCTATCAGTTACTGAGAGAAGAATGCTAAACTTTCTTGCTGTGATGGTGGATGTGTCTATTTTCCCCTTTAATCTTGCCAGTTTTTGCTTCTTGTGTTTTGAAGCTGCTGCTGGATTCACAACATTCATGATCGTTATGCTTTCTTTTTTCATTTCCCTTTTATTGTTCCCATTTTCATTCATTCTTATCATTAAGGAATGTCCCTGCTTGTCTCTAGTAATAATCTTCGTGTGAAGTAGATTTTGTTTTATGTTGATGTAATCATATAAGCTTGTTTATGATGGATGCTTAATAGATATGTCTATTTTACCTTTTTTCTTTCAACCTGTCTGTGTCCGTGTATGCAAAGTGCATCACTTGTGGACAACATATGGTTGTGTTTGGCTTTCTTTTCCATCGAATTATCTCAGCCATTTAGAAGGAGTGTTTAGTCCATGCCCATTTAATGCAGTTGTTAATACAGTTGGACTGAGGCCTACCATGGGACTTGGGCCTATTTTCTCTTCTGCTTGTTGTTCTCCGCTCCTCTTTTCCTTCTTCATTTTGGGTGTATGGAATATTTTTAAGTATTCCATCTTCATTCTTCTATTGGCTGTCTACCTGTACCTCTGGTGATTTCAGTTTGCATACAGCTATGCATTTATTATCACATAATATATATTTATTACAACTTACCATCCTTAGAGTTCCTGTAAATACACAATACAGAAAACTTGCAACAGATCCGTCCAATTTGCCCTTCCGTTTTGTGTGCTATTTTTGATGAATACTATATTCTTACACATTTTAAATGCCATAACACAGTCTTATATTTTTGGCCTTAAATTCTCATGTCTTTCTAATAAATTAATGCAAAATGTTAATTTTTGACCCACATTTTAAATGCCATAACACAGTTTTATATTTTTTGCCTTAAATTCTCATGTCTTTCAAATAAATTAATGCAAAAATGTTAATTGTTGACCCATATATTTACCATTTCCAATGATCTGTATTCTTTCCTACAGACCCAAGTTACCATTTGGTGCCATTCCCTTCAACTGAATGACTTCCTTTAGCATTTCTTGTGGTACAGGTCTCCTGGCAATGGATTTTCTCAGGTTTTGTATATCAAAATTTTTTAAAACTTTGTTTTCACTTTTGAAGGAGAGTTTCACTAAATATGGAGTTTTGAATTGATAGGCTTTTGTCCCGCACCTGCCCCAATATGTCACTGATGTCTTTCTGTCATCTTTTGAGGTCCATTTAACGTAACACCTCTCTGGTGTTGGATAGGTAGGATTAGAATTCTAGAATGGCCAAGTGTGGTGGCTCACACCTATAATCTCAGCACTTTGGGAGGCAGAAGTAAGAGGATTGCCTGAGCCCATGGGTTCAAGACCCGCCTGGGCAGATTGGTGAACGCTTATCTCTACAATAAATAAAAAAATTAGCCAGATGTGGTGGCACACACCTGTAGTTCCAGCTACTTGGAAGACTGAAGCAGAAGGATCGTCTGAGCCTGTGGTCGTGGCTGTGGTGGCCATGCTAGTGCCACTGCACTCTAGCCTGGGCGACAGAGTGACACTCCGACTCAAAAAAAAAGAAATCTAGACTGACAATTATTTTCTTTCATCACTTTTAAGATACTCACCCTGTGTCTCTAGTATATAGAGTTGACAATGGCCTCTCCACTCCCCCTATTTCTATCTTTTTCAATGTAGAGACTTCACATACTCTTTTAGTGATTACACACACACACACACACACACACACACACACACACACACACACACA
>NW_007260132.1:513259-514425 GCF_000164805.1 Carlito syrichta | reverse complement strand
ATTTATGTTAGAGATGAGGTCTCACCAAGTTGCCCAGGTGGGTCTCGAACCCGTGGGCTCACGCAATCCACTCACCTCAGCCTCCCAAAGTGTGGTATTACAGGCTGAGCCACCGAGTCTGGCTACTCATCTATATTTTAAAAAACATTTATATATATGTTTATTTTTAATTTTAGAGTTGTGGGAAACAAGTGAAGATTTAATACACAAGTAAGTTGTGTGCAGATGGAGTTGGCTTCTAGCTGGCCATCTCCTCCTCATCGTGGACCTGGTGCACGTGTGTTACCACATGCCTCCCCTTCCCTAGCAGTGTCCAGAGTCTGAGGATCCCACCCTTGTGCTCAGGTGACCAGTGGTCAGGGTCTGCTTATGAGTGAGAACATGTGGTATACAGTTCTTTGTTTCTGTGACAGTTCACTTCGTACGATTATCTCCAGTGGGAACCAAGTTGCTGCTAAGGCCATGATTTTGTTCTTCCTTATAGCTGCCTAATATTCCATCATGTATGTGGACTACATTTTCTTTATACATTTTCTTTCTGTATACTTTAAGTCCATGTTCAATAGCATCTGGGTTGGTTCCATGTTTTTGCTACTGTGAAGGGTGCTACACTGAAAATACACGAGCAGGTGTCTATTTGGTAGAGTGATTTATGTTCTTCTGGGTATACTCCCAGAAGAGGGATTGCTGGATCATATGGAAGCTCAATTTTTAGTCCTTTGAGAAATTGTCATACTGCTTTCAACAAAAATTGAACTAGCTTACACTCCCACCAATAGTGGAGACGAGTCCCTTTTTCCCCACAGTTGCACCAGTACTGTTGTTTTTTGAGTTTTTTTTTTTTAAGATTAGAAAATTTAGTTTATTTAGAAAGTAAATTGGAGAGGGAGAGAAAGAAGAAATTCACCTGCTCAAAGGAGGGAAGGTGGGCCAAAGGTTAAAAAACATGGTCTGGCCATATCTCAAAGAACACATGGCCACACTATATCCTAGCAAGGCAATGGCCGTTTTCCGACTTTTTAATGATAGTCATCCTTATTGTTTACAGGTGATATCTCATTGTATTTTTTTGTTTTTTTGTTCTGAGTTTGAGTCTCACTCTGTTGCCCAGACTGGAGGGCAGCGGCCGCTCCCGGCCACCGCAGCCTTGACCTGCTGGGCTCCGG
>NW_007260132.1:493848-513211 GCF_000164805.1 Carlito syrichta | reverse complement strand
AATTTTTTATTTATTGTAGAGATGAGGTCTTGCCAAGTTGCCCAAGTGGGTCTCGAACTCTCAGGCTCAGGCAATTCACTCACCTCGGCCTCCCAAAGTGCTGGGATTACAGGCTGAGCCACCGAGCCGGCCTCATTGTAGTTTTGATTTGCATTTCTCTGTTGATTAGTGACGCTGAGCTTTTTTTCACATGTTTGTTGGCTGCTTGTGTCTTCCTTTGAGAAGTACCTGTTCATGTCCTTTGCCTGCTTTTTAATAGGGTTGTTTATTTTTTTTCCCTGTCAATTCATTTGAGTTAATTGTAGATCCTGGATATTAGGCCTTTGTCAAATGCATAGCTTGCAAACATACTTTCCCATTTCATGGGCTGTCTTTTTACACTCTTTGTGGTTTCTTTTGCTGTGCAAAAAATTTTCAGTTCGATAAGGTCCCACCTGTAAATCTTAGCTTTTACTGTATTTGCCTTTGAGGACTTGGCCATGAATTCATTGCCTACTCCAATGTCCAAGAGGGTATTTCCTAAGTTTTTCTGTAAGAAGCTTTCAGCTTGAGGTTTTACAGTTAAGTCCTTGATACATTTTGAGTTAATTTTTTTTATGGTGATAGGTAGGGGTCCAGTTTCATTTTTCTGATGTGGTTAGCCAGTTTTCCCAGAACCATTTGCTAAATATGGCTTTCTCTCCTCAATGTTAGTTTTTGGTAGCTTTGTTGGAGATGAGTTGATGAAAGGACTGTGGTTTTATTTCTGGATTCTCTGTCCTGCTCCATAGGTGTCTTTGTCTATCCCTATACCAGTACCATCCTGTCTTGGTTACCGTAGTCTTGTAATAAAGTTAAAGTCTGGAAGCATAATGCCTCCAGCTTTGTTCCAATCTAGGCTCTTTTTGCTTCCATATGAATTTCAGAATTATCTTTTCTAGATGTGTGGAAAATGATATTGGCAATTTGATAGGAATTGAATTGGATCTGTAGATAGCCTTGGGTAGGATGGACATCTTGATGATATTGACTTTTCCAATCCATGAGCATGGGATGCTTTCCCATTTGTTTGTGTCATCCTTGACTTCTTTGAACAGTGTTTTATAATTCTCATGGTAAAGGTCTTTCACTTCTTGGGTTGGGTGGATACCAAGATCTTTTTATTTATATTTTTATGGCTATTGTGAACAGAATTGTGTTTTTTACTTGGTTCTCAGCCTGCTTGTTGGTGTGTAGAAATGCAACTGTCTTGTGTGCATTGATTTTGTACTCTGAGACTTTATCAAAGTCGTGTATCAGCGTGAGGAGGTTTGTGACAGACTCTCTAGAGTTTTCTAGCTACAGAATCATATTACCTGTAAAGAGTGTTGACTTAGCCTCCTCTTTTCCTATCTGGGTACCCCTGATTTCCTTGTCCTGCCTGATTCCTCTGGCTAGGACTTCCAGTGCTATGTTGAATGGGAGGGGTGAGAGTGGGCAACCTTGGCTTGTTCTAGTTCTTAGGAGAACACTTCCAGCTTCCAACCATTCATCACGCTGTTGCTGTAGGTTTGTCATAGATGGCTCTTCATGTTTTGAGGAATGTTCCTTCAGTGCCCAGGTGGTCAAGAAAGGACGCTGGGATTTTATCCAAGGCTTTTTCTGTGCCTAATGAGATAATCAAGTGGTTCTTAGTTTTACGTTTATTTATGTGATGAATTTTGTTTATAGACTAATGTATTTTGAACTCGCCCTGCTTCCTGGAAATGAAAGATACCTGGTCATGCCTGGAATGATCCTTCGAACGTGTTGCTACATATGATTTGCTAGAATCTTATGGAGAATTTTTGCATCTACGTTCATCAGGGAAATTGGCCTGTAATTCTCTTTCCTTGTTGGGTCTTCGCCAATTTTGGGTATCAGGATATTAACTTCATAGAATGAGCTAGGGAGAATACCTTTCTTCTGATTGCCGGAATACTTTCAATAGGATTATTGGTGTCAGCTCTTCCTTGTATGTCTTGTAGGTTTCAGCTGAGAAACCATCTGACCCAGGGTTTTTTTTTTGGTGGGGATGTTTCTTATAACTGAGCCAACTTCTTGAATTGTTATTGGTTAGGGTTTCTGTATCTTCCTGTTTTAAGAAAGTTATGTGATGCCAGGAATTCTTCCACTTCCTCTAGATTTTCTAGTTTATTTGAATACAGATATGCAAAGTAATCTCCAGCACTCTTTTGAATTTCTTCAGGGTCAGTTGTGACTTCATCTTTTTTTTTGTTTCTAATTGTGTTTATTTAGACTTTTTCCTCTATTGTTTTGGTTTGTTTGGCCAGATCTGTCAATCTTATTTATCCTTCCAAAGAATCAGCTTTTTATTTTATTGATCCCGTTTATGACTTTTTTTGGCTTCTATTTCTCACAACAGTGATGTTATTTTATTTTAATTTTTAATTTTTAATTTTTTTTTGAGTTGGAGTCTCACTCTGTCGCCTAGACTAGAGTAGCCTCGACCTGCTGGGCTCCAGCGATCCTTCTGCCTCAGCCTCCCAAGTAGCTGGAACTACAGGCGAGCGCTACCACGCCTGGCTCATTTTTGATTTATTGTAGAGATGAGGTCTCGCCAAGTTGCCCAAGCGGGTCTTGAACCCGCAGGCTCAGGCAATTCACTTACCTCAGCCTCCCAAAGGTGCGGGATTACAGGTTGAGCCACCGAGCCCGGCTATTTTGTGTATTTCCATCCATCTCATCGTTTTCTTCAAATTGGAAAAATTCTCCACCATTACCTCAAGTTCCCTCTTCCCAATTCTCTTTAGTCTTTTCTTATAGCGCATCTATTAAACACATGTCAGAGCTTCTCATTCAAGCTGCCATGTGTCTAATTTCTCTTTTATATTTTTTACCACTTTATCTATCTAGGCTGTGATCTGGGTGATTTTTTTAAGGTGCATATTCCCTTTTATGAATTATTTCTTTGTCTGAGTCTATTCTGTTGCTTCACCTGTTTATTATTCTTTCTATTTTGACTACATGTTTTACTTCTAGAAATTTCTACTCGGTTCATTTTCAAGTCAACCTGTTTTTATTTATTTTGTGCCTTAACAATTAGATTCTCGGCTGAACGCAGTGGCTCATGCCTATAATCCCAGCACTTTGGGAGACTGAGGTGAGAGGATTACCTGAGCTCATGGGTTCAAGACCAGTCTGGAAACTTGGTGAGACCTCATTTCTTTAATAAAAAAAAAATTAACCAGGTGTGGTGACACGTGCTTGTGGTTCCAGCTACTTGGAAGGCTGAGACGAAAGGATCACCTGAGCCCAGCAGGTCGAGGCTGTGGTGGCTGTGAGTATGCCACTGCACTCCATCCTGGGTGACAGAGTGAGACTCTGACTCAAAAAAAAAAAAATCAGATTCTATATTTCCTTTTTTCTCCTTTTTACAGTTGAAATACTCATTTGAAAATTTATTTAACAATACCCATGACTTTTAGTTTTCTAATCATAGAATCTTGTATTTTGGGATCTTTTTACTTTACCTTTCTGTTTTGCATTTCTTCATGTTCACACACATATTTTGCAGATTATGTCTACACATTTATCTTCAGGAGGAGTTGCCTCAGAGGATGTCCTGTTCATGCCCCAGAGGTTGTGAAGAACTGCTGATGACGGAGCTTCACCAACGCCCTTGCTCACGTCCCGCTGAGTTCACTGCTTCTGAACCAATATCATGCAAGGTCTGCTGGGGGAGATATGTTTATGGCTTTTCAGCACATTTTGGGCCGTTAGTGCTAAGCTGGAAGCCCCATTCCCACTCCCTGATGTATGTGGAGCCTGAGGGTTCAGCTCCTTTCCCATAAGGGTGTAAGTACAACAGACCTTGAAATACACATCAGGAGCCAGGCTCGGTAGCTCAGCCTGTCATCCCGCACCTTTGCGAGGCTGAGGTGAGTGGATGGCCTGAGCCCGCGGGTTCGAGACCCGCCTGAGCAAATCGGCGAGACCTCATCTCTATAATAAATCAAAAATCAACTGGACGTGTGGCAGCGCGCGCCCTTAGTTCCAGCTACTCGGAAGGCCGAGGTGGAAGGATGGCCGGAGCCCAGCAGGTCGAGGCTGCGGTGGCCGGGAGCGGCCGCGGCGCTCTAGTCTGGGCGACAGAGGGAGATGCCAACTCAAAAAAAAAAAAAAAAGAAATACATGTGAGGCCAAGTTTCTCCCAAGGCCCATATTGTGGAGAGCAGCAGGCCTCGAGCAAAGGCAAGGCCCCGAGCGATGGCGACGTCCCACTTGGTTGCTCCTCGCCCGGCCAAAGAGCAAGGGGTGCAGCCTGCGACACGGAGCGGGTCTCGGAGCCCACACGGCCGGGTGCAGAGAGTACAGGTAAAGCCTTGGCGACAACAAGTCATCGCCTAACAGCCTGCCGTTTAGGCAGCAACAACATTCTGCTATCGCTCCCTCATAGATCCTGAGCCCCTCCCAGCTTCCTTTGTGCTTGGTTAGAAAATACACACGCTGAGCTAGTTCAGGGCCACGTCTCCTCCGTCAGAGGAAAGTGTTCCACCTGGCCCCAGCTTTTCTTTGTGTCTTCGTGTCTGTGTCTTTCTTAACTGCCGGAGACTTTCTCCAGCCGGGTTCAGGGTACCTGAAAGGTGGAGACGGCGTCGGCGATTAGGGGGAAGAAGAGAGAAAGAGAGAGAGAAAGAAAGAGCCTGGACTCTGGTCTAGTGCAGAAGCGGTGTGTGTTATTTGGACTTACAACGGGTCTTTTATACATAAAGTCAGATGTGGGAGGGGCATCCCCCACCCACCAGAAACCTTAATCCATGAAAACTTAATCAATGATTGCCTTTAAACCCTTTTCATATGATAATCTTAAAATCCCATAACAAAGGACAACCTAATCTGTGACTGACATATTCTATAAACCTTTTTCATCCTAAACTGATTGATTTATGCCAAGTTAAACAATTCTATAGAAGCTTGAGTATTTACTTTACACATGAAAGTGGCCCATCCCAGAATGTTTGGAATGTGGCCCAGTCCAAAGTGGGCTACCTGCAAGTAACGCAGCTGCATTCTTTCAACAAAATGGCTGTCTTCTAAAACTATATTCTGCAATATACACCTTCAATAAATCCTAAGATCATGACCCAGAAGCCTGTGACCAATACTAAGCCTCTTAGATGTGACATGAGTTTGAATTATAAGTTGTGTGAAAGCCAAAACTGGAGTTTGCGGAAGAATGGGAGCAATGAGCTTCTAAAGTGAGCTTGTGTTCGTCCCGGTCTCAGAGTTTTTATGTTTTGAGCTCACAGGAGCTTAATCTGGTTAGTGCTGAGTAGAAAGGGGGAGGAAATGGGGTCAATGCTCTCAAACGCATCCTAGTGGTCTCGGGGTCAACGGCCCTTCCTGATCCCTAACGCTCAGTGGGGCTCCGTGGCCAGCTCCCAACAATAACTCAACATTAACTCAGTCTGGGCTCCCTAATATCAGGGACATGTCAGTTGTTGCTCACGACAGTATCTTCTACTAGTACAATGCCCGATACACGGTAGGTGCTCAATAAGTACTTGCTTAATGAGTGAAAGGACAAACAAATGTTTTGCATTTGCAATCAGGAGAAAATGCGTATTAGTAAAAGTCAGTTCTAGTTTATCGCAGTTCCACTTGCCCTCACATACAACTCCCAGGAAAAGGAATATTCCAAGTGTTAAGGGCTAACATAAATGAGTAAAACTCAATGTCAGTAAATCCAAGGTCACATCTAGAATTTTCTTTTCTCTCTTTACTTTTTTAAAGATGATGCAGGTATATATATTTTAGCATGAAAAAAATGCTACATGTTTATATATGAGAAAAGTGTGTATTAGTACATATGGATCACATAGTCTGTGTAAATAGGAAAAAGTCAGGAAGAGTATTCCAACATGTGAAAAATTATTATTTCTGTTAGTGGTATCATAAGTCATTTTCTTGGACATTTTTCTTGTTTATATTTTCTTTTTAGAATTTTCTTTTTAAATCTTCGATACCTATGAAAGAACTAGGCAATACTTATGACATTATATTATTAACATATTTTCATAAGTAGATTTAATTGTGATTCAAATCTAACAGCTCCCAGCTCCCTTAACCTGAAATCAAGGAGTGGCTAACCTTTTCTAGGTTGGAGCTAGATGCCCTCTAGAAAATATAAAAGACAGCCAGGTGCCTTAGCTCACGCCTGTAATCCCAGCACTTTGGGAGGCGGAGGTGGTAGGATTGCCTGAGCCCATGGGTTTGAGACCAGCCCGGGCCACATGGGCAAGACCTCGTCTTTACAATAAATCAAAAAATTAACCAGGGTGGCACACGCCTGTAGTTCCAGATACTTGGAAGGCTGAGGCGGAAGGATTGGCTGAGCCCAGCAGGTCGAGGCTGCTGGGACCATGAGCATGCCACTACACTCCAGCCTGGGTGACAGAGTGAGACTCCAACAACAACAACAAAAAAATGTAATGGAACCGGGATCAGACCAGATCTGGCTTACATAATAGAAACATGAACAAGTCTATGAACGTTCTTATACGGCTCCAAAAGCCTTTTTAAAAGTTAAAACACAGATTCAACAGACCTCGATATACCACTGATAGAGTTAATGAGCGAATTTAGATTCAGAGTTGCACAAAAGCAGCTCCTGAGTTGAGAAACTTGTTTTAAGTTGAGGCATGAAACGTTGTTTTAGCTTTGTAGCAAGAAAAAAACTGTTACAGCTGACTCCTGAATACATTTGAATAGTCGAATTAAGTTACTAAGTACACTTTGCTCTAATTAAGCAATTGTCATGGAGGTCATTGGGGTGCTCCACCAGGACTGCTGCTTCTGTCTTCGCCACTAAGTTCCCCTTCGCCTTCTTTGATGGCAATTTCTTTCAGTGTTAACTGCGGGCTGTTCATTCCTCAGTGGAGGACTGCATATACTCAGAGTTGTGGAAAGGAGCTGGAGGCAAACCGCAGGCACAAGAATAACGGAAAGGTATAGCTTGTGTAGCTGGCAAGCACAGGGAGACATTGCAAGGGAAGTTGCAGGGTTGCTTGTGATTAAGTGCCGAGTGTTTTAGGTAGTGTTATGGATTTTGTCACCTTGGGAGTAACAAAGTTCTGCCCCCTTGAAAGGAGAAACTGTTTTTCTCCTCCTAGTGCTAAGTTTATTGCCTTGTCCTAATAAGATATATATTTCTTTCCTCTTAAATCTTTACCAAGAGCTTAAATGAGATAGTACAAGGAAGTGCATGGCCTACTGCCTGGCACATAATACATTCTTTATAGATATTTATTCATGTCTCTGGAACCTTTCTCTGCATTCTTTCAAAAGTGAGGTCGCTACAACTGGTAGCCCATAGTGAGGCATTTCCTGGTAAGTGAACTGAGTTATGTCTACAGTTGGAAGACAGAGAGTTTGGAAACCCAGAAAGGAGAGATGGTGGAACTAGGGTCAAGTAACAGCAGGAAACTCTGCGTGGGTTTAGCATGCAAATAATTGACTGACCAACGGATCAGTAAACTAGTGCAATTTTTTTGTTGTTGTTTGTTTGGTTTTATTTTTGAGTTGGAGTCTCACTCAGTCGCCCAGACTGGAGTGCAGTGGCCGCTCCCGGCCACCGCAGCCTCGCCTGCTGGGCTCTGGCAATCCTTCCGCCTCAGCCTTCCGAGTAGCTGGAATTACAGGCATGCGCTACGACGCCTGGCTGATTTTTTGGTTTATTGTAGAGATGAGGTCTCGCTGCATAGGCGAGTCTCGAACCCACGGGCTCAGGCAATCCACTCACCTCAGCCTCCCAAAGGCACGGGATTACAGGCTGAGCCACCGAGCCGGCTACTAGTGCAAATTTATAAATATCAATTACATAAGGACTGTGGCATATGTTTAAAGACAGTGAATTGAGTTAGTGGCTAGATTACATGAAAAGCAGGCTCGGATGATTTCAGACTACAGATCTGTGACTGAGATTGAACCATTTAAAATAGAATCTCAGCTGTAAACAAGTCTGTTGACTGAGTATTAAATTGAGGCTTGGGGCTTTAATGTAGTGAATTCATTTACTGAGGTTCAAAGTCATGCCAAAAATAAGGGTAGTGTTGCTCTTTTAATTTTTCCTTTGATGTCAAATTTTCCTTGCATTAAAAAATGTTTTTAGTTAGGCCAGAGCTATAGGTCTAATAAGTGTCTACCTCTGGGGAGTTTCTTCTTTCTTTCCTGTTTTTTATTCTCAATTCAGGCATGGAACATTTTGTTTTTTCAACATGTTTTTAATTTCTCAAGTATTAGTTATCTTGGATTGTTTGAAGCGATCTAAGAATAAATGAATAAACCCAGTGAGATACTGGGAAGTAGAAAAGAAAGTTACTTTAGACTAATTGCTTTGTTTTGCTGGGCCTTGATTCAAACATTGATAAAAAGGAGTTGGATGAGATGATCCCCAAGTTCCCCTTAGCCTTAATCTTCTGCTTCAAAGAATATTTGTGGTTAATACTACATTTTGAGTAATAATATCTGCCATTCTTTTTTTTTTTTTTTTTTTGAGTCAAAGTCTCACTGTGTTGCCCAGGCTGGAGTGCAGTAGCACCATCAAAGCTCATCACAACCTCCAGGGCTTAAGCGATCCTTCTATGTCAGCCTCCTGAGCAGCTGAGAGAACCTGACAGATGGGATATGTTTTACTGTGAACACAGAATCAAGTGGATAAGCAATCTGGAAGGAGAGTTGCCAGATACTCCCCTTGTTAAGGAGACTCGGAAGAGAGGCAGGGAAGATAGCCCAGGTTAGGCATAGACAGACAGACACATTTCGTGTAAGCAGGTTCTAGGAAGTGTTCAGACATTTTAATCTTTTTTTTTTTTTCCCTGCAGGCCCACCTGGAATGTGAACTTATCAGCCTACTCCACCCCTCAGCCAATCAAAAGAAAATCCCATCAGATATAAGAATAGGACGTCCCAACCTTTCTACTCATAGTCACTTAAATCCTTCAGGCTCCTTGTTGAAGGTAAACAACTTAACCCCTCCCTTAACTGATCAATATCAAAGGAATGATAATAAGATCACCCCCCATTAGAGGTGGAGAGGGTGGTGGTTACCTGTGCTCCACCCGCATTAGCCTATCAATATTTAGGTAGCTGTATCTAGGTTTTTAAAGTTTTTATTTTATTATAGGAGTGTGGGATGCAAGTGAGGATTAACTACATAAGTAGACTGCTTGCAGGTTAAGTTGGGGCTTCCAACCGGCCCTCACTCCCCCAGGAATGAGCCAAGACCTTTTGTGTTGTCAAGTGTCTCCCTCCTTCCCTCCCCTAGCAGTGCCCAGGGACTACTGGTCCCACCCTTGTGCTAACCTGACTAATGTTCAGGACCCACTTATAAGTGGAAGTGGAAACATGTGGTATTCAGTTCTTTCTTTCTATGATAGAGCTTGATGGACTCTAAATCCACCCAAGTTGCTGCAAAGTCCTTTTTTTTAAGTCAGAGTCTCACTCTGTCGCCTAGGCTGGAGTGCAGTGGCACGCTCACGGCCACTGCAGCCTTGACCTGCTGGGTTCAGGCAATCCTTTTGCTTCAGGCTTCCAAGTAGCTGGAATTACAGCGTGTGCCACCATGCCTGGCTAATTTTTTGATTTACTGTAGAGAGGGGGGTCTCACCATGTTGCCCAGGGTGGTCTCGGACCCCTGGGCTCAGGCAATCCTCTCACCTCGGCTTCCCAAAGTGCTGGGATTACAGGCATGAGCCACCATACCCAGTGATTTTGTTCTTCTTAATGGTTGCATAGTACTCCGTTGTGTCTATGGACCACGTTTTCTTTATCCAGACCACTTCTGATGGGCAGTAGAATTGGTTCCATGTTTTTGCTCTTGTGATTAGTGTGGCAAGAAACATAGGTGTACAGGTGTCTTTTTTGTAGAACGATTTATCTTCCTCCGGGTATATTCCCAAAAGGGGAATTGCCGGATTGTATAAAAGGTCAATTTTTAGTTCTTTGAGAAATTGCCAAACCACATTCCACAGAGGTTGAACAAGCTTGAAATCCCACCAAGAGTGTAGAAGTGTTCCCTTTTCTCTGCACCTGCACCAGCATCTGTTGCTTTTTGACTTATTACTTTTGAGTTGGAGTCTCACTCTGTCGCCCAGGATGGAGTGCAGTGGCATGCTCGTGGCCACCACAGCCTCAACCTGCTGGACTATGTGGTCCTTCCACCTCAGCCTTTCAAATAGATAGAACCACAGGCATGTGCCACCACACCTGGCTAATTTTTTGTTTTTGTTGTTGTAGAGACGAGGTCTTGCCAATTTTCTCAGGCTAGTCTTGAACTCCTGAGCTCAGGTAATCCTGTCACCTCCATCTCCCAAATTGCTGGGATTACAGGCAGGAGTCACTGAGCCCAGTCATTTTTTTGGCTTATTAATGATAGCCACCGGAGTTAGGAGGTATCTCGCTGCAGTTTTCATTTGCATTTCTCTGATGATTAGTGAGGCTGAGCATTTTTTTTCATGTGTCTGTGGGCTGCTTGTATGTCTTCTTTTGAGAAGTTCATATCCTTTGATTTCTTTAATAAGGGTTCCCCCCTACTTCATTTGAATTCCTTATGGATCCTGGATGTTAGACTTTTGTCAGATGCATACTTTGTAAATATTTTTTTCCCATTCCATGGGTTGTCTCTTTACTCTTCTGATGGTTTCTTTTGCTGTTCAATGGCTTTTCTGTTTGATAAAGTCACACTTGTCTATTGTAGCTTTTATGGTACTTGCTTTTTGGGACTTGGTCAATCATTTGTTGCTTACTTTGATGTGCATGAGGGTAGTTCCTATGTTTTCTTCTAGGATTCCTATAGTTTGAGGTTTTACATTTAGGTCTTTGATCCGTTTTGAGTTGGCTTTTGTATATGGTGATAGGTAGGGGTCCAGTTTCATTCTTCTGCACGTGGTTAGCCAGTTTTCCCAGAACTATTTGTTCAGTAGAGTCTCCTTTCCCAGTGATTGTTATTGGTGGCTTTGGCTAAGATGAGTTGGCTGAGAAACATGTTTTTGCTTCTGGAATCTCTGTCCTGTTGTATTGATGTATGTGCCTGTCCTTGTACCAATACCAGGCTGTTTTGGTTACTGTAGCCTTGTAATAAAGTTTAAAGTCTGGAAGTGTGATACTTTCTACTTTGTTCCTTTTGCTGAGGATTATTTTGGCTATTAGTGCTCTTTTCTGTTTTCATATGAATTTCTGTATTGTCATTTCCAGGTCTGAAAAAATTAATGTTTGTAATTTGATGGGTATTGTATTGAATCTGTAGACTGCCTTGGGTAGGATGGACATCTTGACAATGTTGATTATTCCAATTCATGAGCATGGAATGTTTTTCCATTTGTTTGTATCATCCTTGATTTCTTTGAGCAGTGTTTTGTACTTCTCATTGTAAAGGTCTTTCATTTTTGTGACTAGGTGAATGAATGCCAAGGTATTTCATTTTTGTGTGTGGCTATTTTGAATGGGATTGTGCTTTTTATTTGGTTTTCTTCCTGCTTGTTGCTGGTGTATAGAAATGTAACTGTCTTTTGTGCATTGATTTTGTAAACTTTACCAAAGTCATTTATGAGTACGAGAAGCCTTTTGACAGGCTCCCGAGTTTCCAAGGTACAGAATCATTTCATCTGCCAAGAGGGATAGCTTAACTTCCTCTTTTACTTTTGGATATCCCTGGTTTCCTTCTCTTGCCTGATTGCTCTGGCTAGGACTTCTAGCACTATGTTGAATAGGAGGGGTAAAAGTGGACATCCTTGTCTTGTTAGATAATCTTGTCTTTCCAGCTCCCTTAGGTGTGACATTAGGCTGTTTACTTGTGATTTTTCTGTTTTCTTCATGTGTTTGTGTGCAATATTATGAATTTTTATTTTAACACTGCTTTCATGGCATCCCAGAGATTCTGATGTGTCCTTGTTTTCGTTTGTTTTCAGGAAACTTTTTACTTCTGTCTTGATTTCTATGTTGACCCAGAAGTCATTCAGCAGCACCAAATGTTTAGTGTCCATATCTTTGTGTATTTGGGGGAATCTTGTTGGTGCCAATATTAATTTTTATTCCACTGTGATCTGAGAAGATGCATGTTATTATTTTGATCTTTTGACATTTGTTCATGCTTGGTTTATGCCCAAGGATGTGATCAACTAATGAGTATGTTCCATGTCTTGATGAGTAGATTGTATACTCTGTGGATGTTGAGTACGGTGTTCTGTAGATGTCTATTAAATCCATTTAATCAAGCATCAAGTTAAGTTTCCAGATCTCCTTGTTGATTTTTTGCCTTGATGATTTATTTAGAGCTGTTCATGGGGTATTTAGGTCTCAACTATGTTGTGTGACAGTCCATGTCCTCTGTTAGATTACTTAGCAGTTGTTTTATTAAACCTGGTACACCTGTGTTGGGTGCAATATGTTTAGGATGGATATTTCTTCCTGGTGAATTAAACCTTTTATCATTATGTAGTGTCCTTCTGTATTCTTTTTAACATTTGGTGATTTGAAGTCAGCTTTGTCTGATATCAGAACAGCTATTTCTGCTTTCTTCTGTTTTCCATTTGCCTGAAAGACCATTTTCCAGTCCCTAGCCTTGAGCCTGTCGGTGTGCTTTGAAGTGAGATGGGTTTCCTGGAGGCAGCAGACTGTTGGATCATGCTTCTTTATCTAGTTTGCCACTCTATCATCTCTTTAGTGGTGCATTTAGTTTATTCACGTTCAAATTGATTATTGAAATGTGAGAGTTTATCCTGGTCATAGGACTCTTAGGGAGTTGCCTTGTTTCCTTTTCACTTTTGTATTTATATATGTGTGTATTTTCATTTTTGTGAGTCTCTGTATGCTCTGTTGACTCTGTGCTTGCCTGTACTTTTGTGATGGGTATGAATGCTCTTTTTTTCCTGTGTTCAACACCTTCTTTTTTTTTTTTTGAATCAGAGTCTCACTCTGTTGCCCAGGCTGGAGTGTAGTGGCATGCTTATGGCCACTGTAGCCTTAACCTGCTGGGCTTTCATGATCCTACCATTGCAGTCTTCTGAGTAGCTGGAATTATAGATGGGCACACTACACCCGCCTAATTTTTTGATTTATTATGGAGACGAGGTCTTGCCAAGTTGCCTAGGCTACTCTTGAACCTGAGGGCTCAGGCAGTCCTCTCACCTCTGCCTCCCAAAGTGTTGGGGTTATGCCACTGTGCCTGGCTTCAACACCTTCTCAAATGTCTCCTGAAGGGCTGGTCTGGAGGTGGCATATTCTCTTAGGGATTGGATGTCAGGGAAGGATATTCATTCTCTGTCACTGATAAACTTAGCTTGGTGGCATAGGAAATTCTTGGCTGGAATTGCTTTTCTTTAAGAACATTAAAGAATGGATTGGACTCTTATCTGTTTCTGCAGATAAGTCTGGAGTGATTCTTCTGCGTCTTCCCTGGTGGGTAGTCTGATCTTTCTCTCTTGCTGCCTTTAGGAATTTTTCTTTCATGATTACTTTGTGGAGGTGGACCATTATGTGCCTTGGGGTTGGTCTTCTTATGTGATACCGTGCGGGGGTTCTCTGAATCTCCTGTACTTAAATGATCACTTCTCTAGCAAGATGTGGGAAGTTTTCTTGGATGACCTCATGGAATGTTTGTTCCGTGGTGTTTTCAGTTTTGCTTTGCTTCAGGGATACCCATCAGGCATTGATTTAGTTACTTGACATAGTCTCACATCTCTCACAGGCTTTGCTCCTTCTTCTTCTTCTTTTTTTTTTTTTTTGTCACCAAGGCTGGAGTGCAGTGGCATATTCATGGCTACCCCAGTGTCAACCTGCTGGGTTCTGGTGACCCTTCTACCTCAGCCTTCCAAGTAGCTAGAACTATAGACATGCACTACCATACCTGGCTAATTTTTGATTTATTGTAGAGATGAGGTCTCTACAAGTTGCTCAGGCTGGTCTCTAATCCATGGGCTCAGGCAATCCCCTCGTCTCGGCCTCCCAACATGCTGGGATTACAGGCTGAGCTGCCAATCCCGGCCCTTGCTCCTTCTTTTTGAACTTTTTTCTGGTTTTTTTTTTTTTTTTTTGACAGACTGGGTTAATTTCATCTTCAAGTTCTGAGATTCTTTCCTCTGCTTGGTTGATCCTGCTCTTTGTGCTTGTTACTTTGTTTTTATTATTTTATACTTTGTTTTTGATTTCCAGGATGAAGTTCTTTATTTCCATTATTTCAGAATAGTCATTTCTGAAGTTGAACAACTCCACTTTTACTTCTTGTATGACTTTGTTGAGTTTTGGTTCTATTTTCTCTTGGTCCTCTCTGTTCATTTTAGCCATTCAATCTCTTATTTCTGTGACTGTCATCTGGGGCAGGTCTTTCAGGGTGGTTTCCATTGTTTGTGCTTAATAGCTGCTTTTTCAGGTGTTGTCTCCTTAGTCCTCTGAGGGTTGCCTATATTTTTTCACTGATTCTTTCTCATTGTGACAGACCTCTCTCTCCTTGCTGTAATTCCTTTTGGTTGTGTTGCTCTGAAGTGAGTCACTGACCCGCTATTCTAGGGTCATCTCTGTGGTTCAGTGTGGGTCACTCAGTGAGGGAGGAAGGACATCCTCCTCTGCTACTTCACTCTGTGGCTGGTTTCTCCACTGTAGCAGCTTCTGTTGTTAACACTCTGTGGAGAGTAGAAACTGCTGTCTGCAGTTTGTAGCCCAGAAGCCTTCCCACTAAGAAAGCCTTCAGATGTCTTCCTCCCAGTTCATGTTCACACCCTTCTTTTGAAAAAATAATGATTTCTCGGCCTTGGGGAGGATGGAAGGGGTCCATCCTGTAGGTAGGCAGGGCTTGGAGGTGATTCTTCCTGATCTGGCTGGGAAGATAGTCTGGGCACCAGTGAGGTTTACCCTACAGGCAGGCTTTTCCTGTCAGGGGGCTATTTAGAGGCATTCTTATGACTGCTGACCCAGTGTGGGCTATTTTTCTTGTTCTGCTAGGATTCTGGTTGCCTGCTGCTGTACCCTGACCAGGACTTCTCCCACGTGGGACAGACAACTTGTGCATGGTTGGGAGGGAGTAACAGACCCAAAGTGTTTTAGTTACACTCATCCACTTCTAGGTACACTCATCCTCTCTTGTTCACCAGGCAGGGCTTCCATGTAAGCCTGTCACATGGTGTGGCACGGGGTGCTTGGATTTCCATCTTCTGTTGTTTTCTGGTTCCTATGTGTTCAAAGAGACCTTTGCTGGGTGCAGGGTGCTTCACTTGTCCAAAAGTGTTCAGGGTGTCTCCATCTATCAGTGGCTTGGTCTCTACTCTCTGTCTTGCTTGGTGAGAGCAGTGTCAATCTGCTGCTCAATGGGCCATTTTGGATTTTTCTCTCTGTATAACTTCTAGTTGAGAACAAAGGCTTGATTTTTCTTTTTTGAGAAACTCATGGTCTTTCTGCCATGAATCTTTCTCTTTCCTTCTCTTCTTGCTAATAAACTCTGTTTTAAAACTTTGCTCCACTCTAAAATTTATTTTAGGGTTGAGTCAAAGAGCCCATGGATTTTGTACCACATCCCCACCTGACATCAAAGTCAGTAGAAAAAATCTGTGTATATTTGTTACTTAAAGTGTTTTAATGTTTAAGAGAATTCAGCATGCTAGCTTTCTGACCCAAATTCTAAACTTGCCCTTGATTTTGGATTTATAATTTTTCATTCAGATTTTTGCTGTTTATAAATAACATGGTAATATTTAAAAGAACTTGATATTAATTATATTTATACTAAAATTGTTTAAGTACTTGGGAAGCATTTGTTTGGTAGACATTTGAGAGCTCAGAAATTTGAATCTATTGCCTATGTAAATTTAATTTAAAATATTTAAGGGTGTTAAGAAATTATGTCTATAAATGGGAATAAATGTGAATCAAGGTTTCTTTTAGCAATATAAATTTTACCAAATTATAAATAGAATAATAGGATTTTTAAGTTGAAAGCCTAAAGAAAAAACATTTTTTGAATTTGTAGTTTTAATGAATTTCATATTAATTCTTAAAAAAAGATAGAGTAATAACCAAAACAAAATTTTTTGTGTGCTCAAAAGTGACCTCAAGGATATAAAAATCTCACACCAATAATCCTACCTTTATATCCTCAGAGACTGGAACACTGGATTTAGGTTGTGTGCTCCTTATCATAATCTAATACCTGATGATCTGAGGTGGAGCTGAGGTGGTGATGCTATATATTTCATTATATATTACAATGTAATAATAGAAATAAATTGCACACTAAATGTAATGTGCTTGAATCATCCTGAAAACATCCCTCCCCCACCCCTCAGTTCTTGGAAAAATTGTCTTCCATGAAAACAGCCCTTGATGCCAAAAAGGTTGGGAACCACTGATCTAAAGAATAGACAAACATGCCACTGTACATGGCAGAAGAATAGGATTTCATCATGTAGCATGAGCAGGAACAAGGAAACATAATATAAAAGCAGACTGGTTGACAAGTTATTTCAGTTTACCTTCTTAAGGATTAAAGCAGAGGAGACCTCCTTATCATGCTGGCTAAAACTGGTCTGTTTGGAGATTTTGCTGTCATCTCTCTCCTGATTTTTTTTGAGTTGGAGTCTCACTCTGTCACCTAGGCTGGAGTGCAGTGGCACACTCGTGGCCTCCCCAGCGTCAAACTGTTGGGCTCTGGAGATCCTTCCACCTCAGCCTTCCAAGTAACTGGAACTACAGACCTGTGCCACTATGCTTGGCTAAGATTTTGATTTATTGTAGAGATGAGGTCTCACCAAGGCTGGTCTTGAACCCCTGGGCTCAGGGGCCAGAGTCCCACTCCAGCGGGGTTCAGGGTCTCCTGAAAGAAGGAACGGCATCGGTGTTGAAGGAAACACTCTGGACAACTGACTCTGGCATTAGCAGGACAGATGCCGTTTATTGACAGTTAACAGTGAGCTTATATACCCTTTTACAGGGAAGTAATTTTACAAAAAATTCTTAGAACTAAACACAATCAATAACTTTATCTAAGACAAAAAACAGAGCAAATAGTTCATACATGATGTTTTCCAAAAGACCATTTCTATGTGCATTTTTCTACATATCAATGCCTTCTTGATCTGTCTCATGATCACTAAAGCAGCCAGCTCTTTATTATTTAAAGCACTTAATCTAACTGTTATCCTTTTAAGCTTAAAAGAACACACCCACTGCCTAAATCTACTCTATAGTGATGACCAAGTTTCAAAAAGTCATCAAGTACTAAACTGCTATAGTAATCCAATCTTATATTTTTAATCCGATATGTGCTTAATCCAAATAGTGGGAAGTAACATAACATTAAAAATAGCCATTCAGGTGTACATGAAATTCCACATTTAAAGCTCAAATAAGCATAATTAGTGCATTGGCATTCACCTCACAAATGATAATAATCTCCAATCAGAAGGAACAAAATCTACCAAGTGATTGTCTCCCCACACATGATAATTAAAGTGTCCATCTATAGTTCCCTGGCAAGGCCAACGAATCTCCTTGCATGCATTCAAGTGAGCACCTCCTGACCTATGGTAGCTTTCCCAACAATACTTAATTATGTAATTATGTGGTCGAATACTAGGAGGTCAGGGACATGGAAATCTAGGGGGGAACTCATATAAAGTGAAGGTAATTTTCTCGCAAATTCCCCTGTTTCTGTGCATGGGACAAGGAATGAGTGGAATTTTGTTTTCCATCTTCAGACTTTACAGAATTTTCTGGCTGCATCAACAACAAAAATAGAAGAAGCAAGGGTTTCAACTGTCCAGGTTTGCTTTGTGATCCGGGATCTTCAGCCCCCTGGACTTTGTCAGCAGGCAGGCCTCCATGGCTGGCTCCCAACACTCGAGCAATCTTCTCGCCTCTACCTCCCAAAGTGCTGGGATTACAGGCGTGTCTCCTGATTTTTAGAAGGTCAGGCAAACAACTTAGTTTCAGTTTGTGAAACTTTCGCATGCATGACTCCATTTTGGTTTGGTCTGTTGGGTCTAGTGCTGGAGCTCAGTCCCACATCAATGGGCTCCCATCCGTTTTATTCAACAGCACTTAAAATAGGAAAAAGGGATGTCCAAAAGTGGGGGGTGGAAGATAACTTCAACAGACTGTGATTGCTTTACACTGATTCCTGATGGTGTCTGTGTAGCTCTTACCTAACCAAAGGAATTTGGTGTTAAGAGGACCCAGTAGTTGTTTTGGTG
Source organism: Carlito syrichta (assembly GCF_000164805.1). NCBI lineage: Eukaryota > Metazoa > Chordata > Mammalia > Primates > Tarsiidae > Carlito > Carlito syrichta. The sequence continues at coordinate 495,014 of NW_007260132.1, read as the reverse complement.
AAAGAAAATAATCTATATATCAGGGGTATTAGTTCAAGTATCAGTTATTTTCCTTGACTTGTAGAACAACTCTTTACCTTGTGACTCTGACACAAAAACTTGAGTTTCTGTGGATGAGAGTTGTCCCAACCAACTCTGAAGGCTGTGTGATCCCTTGAGGCTGTGTGATCTCATCTCTCCAGTGTAGTCCCTGATACAGGGTCATAAAGATTGTCTGACTCAGTGCTTGAGGTCATATCTTGTTTCTTATTTTTAAGACAGAACAAGTTCTCAACTTTTTTTTTTTGGTCTTTCAAAATTTAAAATTTTTCTGCAGTGGCTCATGCCTGTAATCCCAGAACTTTGAGAGGCTGAGACAAGAGGATTGCCTGGGCCCAGGGGTTCGAGACCAGCCTGGGCAACTTGGTGAGTCCTCATCCCTATAATAAATCAAAAAATTAGCAGGGTGTGGTGGCACATGCCTGTTGTTCCAGTTACTTGGAAGGCTGAGGTGGGAGGATTGCCTGAGCCCAGCAGGTCAAATCTGCAGTAGCTGTGTGCGTGCCACTGCACTCCAGCCTGGGAGACAGAGTGAGACTTTGACTCAAATAAAAAAAAAAATCTGAAGAACTCATTCCTGCACTTTACCTCATTCATTGCTTGCACCTTATCTAATAATCATTACCAGGTAATTGATAGTCTTTGTTTAAGCACCTTAGTGACAAGAAATTGTTAAGCTAACTCTTGAGATAAACTACCGGAGTTCTAACCCTATTTCCCACCAGTGACCTCAGGTTAGTTACTCATTAACCTTAGAAAATTTGACATTCATGTATTTCTATTACCTAACGTACTGTATGTCTTCATTCAAATTTCTCCATTTGACCCAATAATGTCCTTTTATAGCTGTTCTTTATTCAAGTCAGGATTCAATGAAAGATTTTATATTGTATTTCCTTTAATCCAGTCTCTAGTTAATCTAATTTTCTTTAATCTAGACTGGTTTCCGGCTTCTTACTTCTTTCCTGACATGGATATTTTTGAAGAATGGAGATGGGTGGCTTTGCAGAATATTCTTCTATTTATTTGTGTCTGATTATGACTATTTTTGTTTGTTTGTTTGTTTGTTTGTTTTTTTGAGTTGGAGTCTCACTCTGTCTCCCAGACTGGAGTGCAGTGGCCACTCC
>NW_007260132.1:478809-493828 GCF_000164805.1 Carlito syrichta | reverse complement strand
GGCGATCCTTCCGCCTCAGCCTTCCAAGCAGCTAGAACTACAGGCATGCGCTACCACGCCTGGCTGATTTTTTGATTTATTGTAGAGATGAGGTCTCGCCTGTCCAGGCAGGTCTCGAACCCGCGGTCTCAGGCAATCCACTCACCTCAGCCTCCCAAAGGCGCAGGATTACAGGCTGAGCCACTGAGCCCGGCTGACTATTTGTTTTTTTAAAAGCTATGAATTCTGGGAAGTTCTTATTTCTATGGAACTAAAATTTTGTTGTCATTTTTATCCTTTGACACCAGTTTTAGCTCTAAGATGAGAATAAAATCATTTTGCAAAAGTAATTATTTGCTGAAAAACTGACTGATCAAATGAATGTTAATGAACGTCCAGTTGAAAAATGTAAGATTTTAATTTTTTATTTTTTATGAGTTGGAGTCTCACTGTCACCCATGCTAAAGTGCAGTGGCATGCTCATGGCCACTGCAGACTCGACCTGCTGGGCTCAGGCAATCCTTCCATCTCAGCCTTTCAGGCAGCTGGAGTCACAGGTGTGTGCCACCACTGCCGGCCAATTTTTTGATGTATTGTAGAGACAAGATCTCACCAAGTTGCCCAAGGTGGTCTTGAACCTGTGAGCTCAGGCAATCCTCTTACCTCCTCTTCCCAAAGTGCTGAGATGACAGCCACCGAGCCAGGCCTGAAAAATGTAAGAACTGACTCCTAGTGTTTGGGAACATGGGGACATGGTCCTCTTCTGATCCAAAGTACTCCCCATTTAGGTGTCTGGTTCAGCAAGCCACGTTATTAGAAGGTAGCAATTGCATTCTCAATGGAGGAGAAAAAGCAATAAAAAAGCTCTTTTAAAAAGGTGTAGCATTTGTCATGTGTCATATCTGTCTTCTAGTTGACACACCCTACTTTCACTTGGAAAAAGTGAGATTTGTGTGTTGCCGATGTGAGGTGGAAAGCAGCCCTGCATATGAACAAAGGGAACACAATTTCTAATAGTGTCATGAAGATTTTAAAAAAGGTTTGGTCTTATTAAATGTGTTGTAATAAATTCAAATGTTGCTGGTCGTGGCGGCTCAAGCCTGTAACCCCATCGCTTTGGGAGGCCAAGGTGAGAGGATTGCCTGAGCCCGTGGGTTTGAAACCAGCCTGGGCAACATGGCGAGACCTCGTCTCTACAGTAAATTAAAAAATTAGCCGGGTGTGGTAGCACATGCCTGTAGTTCCAGCTACTTGGAAGGCTGAGGCGGAAGGATCTCTGGAGCCCAGTGGGTGGACGCTGGGGTGGCTGTGAGCATGTCATTGCAACTGCACTCCAGCCTGGGCGATGGAGTGAGACTCCAACTCAAAAAAAAAAAATTCAAATGTTATGCCTCCAAATTTACATTTCTAACGCACATAATTGGCAAACAAGTAGCTTAAGGACTCATACTAATAAGAATACATCTGAAGATCTGGAATTCTGCATAAACGTTCTTGATATAAAAGCAAACGCCCTCGTGTACTTGGTAATGTCCCTTAGTAGCTGGGAATGAGAACAAGTTAGTACAGTTACTGAGTGCTCTGAACAAGGCTGTCAGATAAGCTAATCTAAATGTTGAAATGATACTTAATTGCACAGGATGAAATGAAAGCAAAAGACTTGAACACCTACTTGTCAGAAAAAGCATCATCAAGCCAAATGTGAGCAGTTTCCAAGTGAGTTTAATTGTAGAAGAACGCAGAGGCGGGAGCCTTGTGTGGAAGGTCAGCCCCGCCTTTAACTCTGAGAAAGTTTATTTAATCTCTTTCCACATCTATTAAAACAAGGCCATTGGCGTCAATGACGTCTAACTTTCCTCTCAGTGCTAACAATATTTAATTTCAGGCTTGACGAAGAAGGGATTTGACTTGGCTAGGATCCCTGCCCTCTCCAATCACTCTTTATTTTTTTATTTTTATTTCATTTCTTTTGAGTTGGAGTCGCACTCTGTTGCCTAGGCTGGAGTGCACTGGTATGCTCGCAACCACTGCAGCCTCGACCTACTGGGCTCAGGCAATCCCTCAGCCTCAGTCTTCCAAGAAGCTGGAACTACAGGCACACGCCACCGTGCCTGGCTAATTTTTTGATTCACTGTTGAGGTGAGGTCGTGTCAAGTTGCCCAGGCTGGTCTTGAACTCCTGGACTCAGGCAATTCTCATGTTTTGGCCTTCCAAAGTACTGGGATTACAGGTGTGAGCCACCATGCCCTGCCTCCAATGCATTTTTTAAACAAATGACCACCATCATCTCGTCACTTATCGATGACCTGAAAGGTGTCTATCTTAAGGTTATGAAGAGATACTTTGATTTATGTCTATGTGACCGTAGGAAAAAAATTGTTTAAATCATTGCCAGGGCTTTCATTCTTTTCTGCAGTGGAAGATCTCTAGATTCTACTTACCAGCACTTTAACTTGTGCAAGATTTTGTCCTCCTGAATCATAAACTGGGTCCTTAGTGTGGTCCTCATCCAAATCTCTGCTATCAACAGTCTTTTTTGAATGAGCTGAAATCCCATTTGCCTGGTAGTTCCACACTAGATAACTAGTTGATAAAATGCTACCAACTAGCTACCAAACACAGTTTTCTCACATCCACTGGATTGCCTCTCTCTGGTCATCTCAGCTTCTTGTTAACGTCTTTTGTAGATGGTGGTTCACTGACTCGTTCACTGTATCACCAGGGATTGCCACACTTTTGGGGATTCTGAATTCCTTTGAAATAATCTGTTGGTAGTTATAAAATCTCACTACAGGAAGAAAAGCATGCATATGTGCTTATTTCAATAATTTTAATCCAATAATTTTGTATTTCTATAGTGACAGGTTGGTTAATGGGTAGAGAATTACAGTTAGATAGGAGGAATAAACTCTAGTTCTATAACGCAGTGGGATGAACATAATAGTCATTTACTGTATATTTCAAAATAGCTAGAAGAACAGATCTTGAATACTCCAACACAAAGAGATAATGAATATTTGAGGTGATGGATATGCCAATTAGAATATCACATATACACCATAACTATGTATAGTTATATATCCATTAAAATGTTTAAACAGATTTCAGGGACTTATTAAAAAGCCTTACTGCAAATTGCACATGAAATAAAAAAAATTTAAGTCCTCATCCAAAAAGAATGAAGTCGTCTCACCATATGTCATTTCATTAATTCCCTTCAGAATGGGAGGGTCTTGGAGATAGGGTTGCTTAACTGGAATTTCTGCAAGGTTGATTGCCAGGTTTTCACTTATAAAGTACACATTAAAATTCTTTGGAAAATTAAGCAGCAGGAATATTATTCACAAGTTTTCTGAAACAAGCTGTGGATTCTATTCTGTGTTCTATTATCTTTCAGTCACTTTCTTTTTTTTTCCTCCTACTTGTGCTTCATAACTTTATCTGTTGGGTGTGTTCTAGTAATAAGATGGGGACCTGATACAGCCCACTTTGCTCCACTCTGCAGAGAGGAGGTCACTTGGAGTCCCTTCTCTGGAGGTTGACGCACCCTTGAGTATGTTGACGCACCCTTGAGTATGCTGTCGCATGATCTGTCAAAAGGTCAATTTTGATTTTGTTGGTCAATTTCTTTTGAGACAGCAGGTAGCTGGTGAACCTCCCTACTGAATTTTGAACCGTTGCACACAGTTCTCCAACTACTGTGTATATCTTTTGCTTTTCTGCTGATAAAAAACAGATTGGGTTATTCATTCATTAATCTAAGTCAATATTATTATTCTTGGTTTCTTTCCTGGCATCCCTAGTCACCGTGGTCTCTTGATTAAACGAGTAATACTTAAGTCAGCCCTTCTTGTTGGTTTTCCAGTTAAGCCAAAGGCAGAGTCCAGGCTTGGCTGCTCCCTTGCTCTGTCCTCAGGAAATCTATCCTTCAGTGAGAAGAGATTGGGCTGAATCTAATCAGCTGGGAATTCTGGATTTTTTCTGCCCAGAGCCTGCTTCATTTGAGTGCATGCTTTGGGAAGCACGTTCCCTCCCTTTTTTTTGTCTTTCCCCAGGCTGTCATTACTTTCTACCTATTTATCCAGATTTCTCTCAGGCTGTTCAACCACGTTCTATGTCTTCCTCTTCAAAAGTATAACAATACATTTTTCAATAACCTCTAGAGTGCAGAAGTTCTAAGTTCTATGAAGCTTTGTTGGACAATCCTTTCATATCTGTCCATGGCAATTACAGACTCAGAACTTGGATGTTTATTTAAGATGTGCTGTGGGCCTGGGGTGGCAGCTAATGCCTATGATCCCAGTATTTTGGGAGGCCGAGGTGAGAGGATTGCCTGAGCCCACTGGTTCAAGACCAGCCTGGGCAACATGGTGAGACTTTATCTCTGCAATAAGTCAAGAAAAATTAGCCGGACATGGTGGCACAGGTGCCTGTTGCTACTTGGAAGGCTAAGGAAGAAGGATCGCCTGAGCCCAGCAGGTCGAGGCTGCAGTGGCCGTGAGCCTGCCGCTGCACTCCAGCCTGGGCGACAGAGTGAGACTCCGATTCCAAAAAATAAAAAGTAAAATAAAATGTGTGGTGTGGACTTCACCCAAAATTCTAAGCTTTGAAGAGCAGAAATCCCAGAATCCCAAAAACAAGTGATTTAAGACAGCACCCACTCCAATCTTTTTAGGCTATAGATGAAGAATTGAAAGCCTAGAGTTGTTACGACCACCAGCTAAGATTTGAAAATGGAAAGCAGTTTCCAAAAATGATATAGTTTTAGCCGGCCTTTTTTTTTTTTTTTTTAGCTTAAAATTAAAGCATATGAGTTTTTTGGGCAAGTTGTTTTCCCGGAAAAATAACTTGGCCCAGAAATTATAAAGCTTTATAATTTATTCACTGTGATGTCAAGTGTCAAATGGAAACATCTGCAGAAGTTGCTAGATGATTAATGATGGTTTTCAGGGTTATCCTTTCTTCCCCAAACTTGAGGTTGGGTAGGACGATCAGGACGGAGCAATAGTCACAGGGACATCACGACCCTCTTAAGGGAATCACTGGGGCCACAAGCCATCTCTGGTTCTCCAGCAGGCTTTGAGAGTGGCTCATTCTGGATAGTTTTCTGCCCCTGCTACTAATGCTGTTCAACACTGTGGCCCAAATGGGCCACTGTCACTTCTACTTGTGGTGCTGCTTCCCTCAGCATATCCTTCATAAATGCAGAACTTGCCAGATATTTAATGGCCACATAGAAGGATATTGTGACATTTCTTCTTTTAGCTTTCTCCTCTAGCATCTTGATAAAGTCAAAGTATGTCTGGAAGGTGTGAACCAGGGCTAAACTCAAAACAGTGTCTCCTTACCAGCTACCAGTAGCATCCAGTTTGTTCATACCAGGAAATTCATTCCTTGAGGTCAGTGACTCCCTTGGCTGTCTTGCTCCCAAATGGCTTCTTCCATAACCCCAACCTCAGAGAAGGCATGCTTGTGCACTTGACACATGGGCCCTTGGAGGCCTCTCTGGCCTTGTACCCAAAGCAGATGGGCACACTAGCTCCTGGGCCAAGATTACCACCCTTTGCCTCAGAAAGTCTCCCATTCATTCATCGAATATTTTAGGTACTCACTCTGGCCAAGGCATCCCTCCTCTCCTCAGAGTGAACACAACAAGGAACCACTTACCCGTGCTCTCAAAGAACCTGTGAGGTAAGGCACACAGGAAAGAAATCCTACTTGCCAGGCTCAGTGGCTCATGCTGTAATCCCAGCAGTTTGGGAGGCTGAGGCGAGTGGATTGCCTGAGCCCACGGATTCGAGACCAGCCCAGGCAACTTGGCGAGACCTCGTCTCTACAATAAATAAATAAAATTTCCTGGGCGTGGTAGCATGTGCCTGTAGTTCTGGCTACTTGAAAGGCTGAGGTAGAAGGATCACCAGAGCCCAGCAGGTCAATGCTGGGGTGGCCGTGAGTATGCCACTGCACTCCAGGCTGGGTGATGGAGTGACACTCCAACTCAAAAAAAAAAAAAAATCCCACCAAGCATTTAGGATACAAAGTGGATGGTGATGAGTATTGTGAGAAGACGTAGGACCACAGATGAGACTCCAGAAGAGGAGGGAGCGGGAGAGAAGTCAGAGGACAGGGTCATTTCATGTAGCTCCAGCTACAAGTTCCCTCTTATTATTCATGGATTCTGTGTTTGCAAATTTTCCTACTTGCTAAAATGTATCTGTAACCCCCCAAGTCAATATCTGTGGTGCTTTGGCTGTTATTCGTGGACATGTGCCTGCACGGAATGGTGACATATTTGAGTCACTAGATGTACATGTTCCCACCAAGGTCAAACCAGCTGACACTCTGCCTTCTTGATTCAGCTCTCTTGCTGTAAACTAATGTCCTTTTGGAGATCTGTTTAGTGGCATATTTTCTGCATTTTCTTTTTGGTGATTTTGCTGTTTAAAACTACAGTGCTAGCCGGGCTTGGTGGCTCAGCCTGTAATCCCGCACCTTGGGAGGCTGAGGTGAGTAGATTGCCTGAGCCCGTGGGTTCAAGACCCACTTGGGCAACTTGGTGAGACCTCATCTCTACAACAAATAAAAAATTAACTGGGCATGGTAGTGTGCACCTGTAGTTCCAGCTACTTGGAAGGTTGAGGCGGAAGGATTGCTGTAGCCAGGGTGAGGCTGCGGTGGCCGGGAGCGGCCACTGCACTCCAGCCTGGGTGACAGAGTGAAACTCCAACTCAAAAAAAAAAAAAAAAGGTGTCTTTAAACAAAAACACAAATAAAAGAAGGGCATAGATTGACTTGTTAATGAAAATGTGGTGACCAGAGGCTCTCAGGAACATGAACCTGTATTTCCCTTAGGAGCCATGGTTCAGGATTCACAAATTCAGTGTTGGTGAGATTTTATGGAGTTAACTACTGCAGATACCAAAAGCCGACCATCTGTGAAGCAACTTCCAATTCTTTAAACGTGCCAAGTGCCATCTCGTATCATCTACCTGTCCGGCAAGCTTCCCTCTAGCTCTTCAGTCTGCCAGCCCCTTACAACCCTTCAAGACATCATTCACATTCATTTTCCCCTTCGCTTACAGTGTGTGTCACCCACAACCCATTGTGTAGACTCACACGATGGCTTCCACAAGACATCGAGGGATAATTTCAAGGGGAAGCACCTCTCAGCAGTGCAGGCTGCTTGTGTGGAAGGGAGGGACAGCCGCCACTGTGCTTTGGCGAGGAGCCCGTTCCCACAGGGGAGGGGTCATTTGACAGGGCAGGCTTCTTTTTCCCTCCTGCATGTTGCATACCTTCTCATACAGCCCCACAGTTCCTTTGCTTTCTTTTGGGAATGACTCTGGTCTAGGGGAATGGGAATGGTTTTTGGATGTAAGACACTCGAGTACGGACTATGTTCCCATAAATATATGTAGAAAAACGAACAGCCGCAAGACACCTGCTGAGCGTTTCCGGGGGAGGAGAGATAGTGAAGCTTTAAGAACACAGTAGTGGGTTGATGAAGGCCCCATGCCCACCCTCTGTGGTCCCAGAGGGCAGTGAAGCCCTCAGTTGAAACTGCAGGACTCAAGAACATAGGGAAAGGACTGTACCCTGTTTTCCTACCAGAGCCTATGAAGGCGGCAGGACTTCTGAATAATGTCACCACATTAGCTTTGGAACCTGAAGGGTCCTTAGAACCCCCACAGAAACATTTGAACCTCATTATGGGGGCAGAGGTGCAGAATGACCGTACCAGGTGAGGGACCAGCAAGCCAGGCACTGTCCCAAAAGGGACCATGAGGTCAGGAACAAGGGACATGTCCTCAACAAACTGGCAGGCTGATGGGATACAATCTTAACTGATGCTCCCATGAACGGTCAAACCGTTCCCCTCCTTCAAAAGGTGTCTCCCCACTCTCCGGACTTAGGCACAACCTTAGAAAACATCAAATTCACAGAAACAAAGTTTCTGCTACTTCAGCGGAATGGAAGATTTATGCGGAAAAATAACCAAAGTTCTAGCATATTTCTTGTGCATCTGAGTCACTGAGATTCGTACCTACCAGAAGATTTAAAAGTAATCACCCAGCAGAACTGTGTTTTTGGATGTGTAGTGAATGTCATAGTAAGCTAAGTCACTCAGGAAGAGCTTTCAGGTTAAATGTACTGAGACTCAAGTAAAAATACAAATTGGTGGCTTATTTGGTATAATATTTATATTGTTTCATAAAACCTTCCATTTATGTGTTTATATAGGGTCTCCATATTTTATTTTATTTTACTATTTTATTTTATGTTTTTGAGTTGGAGTCTCACTTTGTTGTCCAGGCTAGAGTGCAGTGGCACACACGACTACTGCAGCCTCGACCTGCTGGGCTCAGGCAATCCTTCTGCCTCAACCTTCCAGGTAGCTGGAATTACAGGCACACGCCACTATGCCCGGCTACTTTTTTTGATTTATTGTAGAGATGAAGTCTCATCAAGTGGCCCAGGCTGGTCTCAAACCTGTGGGCTCAGGCAATCTTCTCACCTCAGTCCCCCCAAAGTGCTAGGATTATAGGCGTGAGCCACCACGCCCAGCCCAGGTCTCCATATTTTAGATCAGCATTTCCAGTCTCATGTTCTGCCCCTTCCTGACACCTGGCCCAATGCTTGACATCCAACAGGTAATCAGCAAATAATCCTTGAATTAAGGAATGTCTACAAAGAACACATGCCTACTCATGAAATCCTAGAAAACTCACATCAGAGGATACTCTTGGAGCTTGGCATGGTATAATTGGCAGACATGGTTAGTTGTCTACCTGATACCCATACCTTTATGGGGCCAGTGTGCTGAGCCCCAGGTGACAACCATTGTTGATCAGTCAGTGGTTTCCTGCTGTCTCAGGCTATCTTACAGCTCTGGCGGTCATGTGACCCAGCGCTGGTTGTTCCCAGACACCAGTAAGGATTTGTATCCAGAGTGTCTTCTGGAAATCTTTATTTTTCTTAGAAAATGGGACAGGTGTGTTTGATGCAATACTTAGTTCCACTTCTTTCTACCTTAAATGTGACTGCAGTCATTTCATAACAAGAAGAGAAAGTTCAAGAGAATTGTAGAGATACCAGCTCTGACACTGTCAAACTACTGAACTGACGCTGGAAGCTTCCAACTTCCAAACTCCTACTAACATGAAAAAACCAGCCCTGGCTGTTAAGGCCACGATAAGGTGCTCTGTTATTTGCAGCCAAAGTATTTCTAGATGATACATTAAATACAGATTAGAGGAGATGAATGTGAGACAAGGAAATGAAATACAACTCTACAGGTTAGGGAGTGCTTTCCTGGATTTTTCCTCAGAAGGGCTTTTGAGTTATGTCTTTCTGAAGGAAGTAGGGAATTGTGGAACTCTTTGAGTTGGGATAGGGTAGCTTGTGCAGAAGTCACAAAGAAAGCTCAGCATCTCAGTACCTTCACACCATAAAACAGGCACCAATGAAATACTGCCCGCAGGCAAATCTGTCCCAAAGCCTGCTTTTGTAAATGCAAAACCCCAGCAGTGTAAGAAGCCAAGAGATTGAGGCATGTCATTAGACTCTTATTAGTTCCTCGGAGCTCCTGACCACATGTGACTATTACATTTAAATTCATTGAAATTAAAAATTCTGTTTCGCAGTTGTTGTCCAATAAGGCAATTGCTGGCCACATTTCAAGGGCTTGGTAGCCGCATGTGGCTAGTGACAACTGTGTTGGACAGTGTAGATACCGAGTGCTTTCATCATCACAGAAAGCTTTATTAGACAGCTTTGCTTTAGAGGAGGGGTTGGCAGACTTTTTCTGTAAGACGCCAGTGATGCCGGGCTTGGTGGCTCATCTATAATACCGCGCCTTTGGGAGGCTGAGGTGAGTGGATTGCCTGAGCCCGCGGGTTCGAGACCCACCTGGGCAGGCGAGACCTCATCTCTACAATAAATCAAAAAATTAGCCAGGCGTGGTAGTGCGCGCCTGTAATTTCGGGTACTCGGAAGGCTGAGGCGGAAGGATCGCCGGAGCCCAGCAGGTTGAGGCTGCGGTGGCCGGGCGTGGCCGCTGCACTCTAGTCTGGGCGACAGAGTGAGACTCCAACTCAAAAAAAAAGATGGCAGTGCTGTGGTTTGAATGCTCATCCCCTTCCCAACTCAAGTTGAAACTTAGTTGCCATTGTAGCAGTATTGCGAGGTGGGATCTTTGAGAGGCGATTAGGCCATGAGGAAGACTCCACCTGCATGGGTGGGATTCACGCAGTTATGAAGGGACAGGCGAAGCCCCTTTCTGCCTTGGTGCCTTTCTGCCTTCCCTATGTGAAGAGAAGAGTTCCTTTCCCCTGGAGGATGCAGCATTTTGAGGTACCATCTTGAATAAACAAGGCCAAACCCACCCTCCTCGATAGGGGACTTCCTGACCTCCAGAATTGTGAGCCACAATATTTCTCTTTATACATTACACAGTCTGTGGTATTCTGTTATAGCAGCACAAATGGACTAAGAGTCAAGAAGTATATGTTTTAGGCTTTGCAGGCCAAGAGGCCAGTTTGAAGAAATCAACTGCCACTGAAGTCCAAAAGCAGCCACGGACTATAAGTAAACAAATGGGTGTGTCTATGTGCCAATAAAACTTTATTTACAAAAGCAGGCTTTGGGCCTATTTGCTGACCCCTGCTTTAGAATGTTAGCTACTGAGATGTTGGACTTTCTTTGTCACTTCATCGTACACTGTCCTAATTGAACGAATTCTTCTATCCTAACTGGGTGGTCAATGGGATGCACTGTTGATATCATTCCAAAAATTTCATACAGAAAATTATCAACATATGCTTGCTACTAATGTAAAGAACTCAAGTTTAAAGTTTCTTTTTCGGTTTAAAAACTACTGCTTCAGCATTATTTTACACCTTTTAAATGATTTTATCATTTCGCAAATTTCTTGTCTCTCGTTTTTTCCTCAAGCCTGAATATCATCCTGATGATGACTGAAGTGCCCTTCTGAGCATGCTGAGGACTTAAAATCACCACAAGAGATCATAAGACGTTGAATAAAAAGTGGACACATTATTAATGATCTGATTTACACCAACTTGATGTCTTACGTCTACTGAATTATTTGCAGGGTTGCTCACAGACCTACCAGAGCACTGGACCCGAAGGCAGAAGAAGTTAACTAGCTTTGTGACCTTTGGCAGGTAATTCACACGATCAGACTTGCGTTTTCTGATTTTACCTTCTTGCACTTACAAGTTGTGTTAGAAGCCTACAGCGGCCTCATCATCCAAAGCCGCCACCCTGTATGTGTGCTCTTTTTTTTAGATGATGTCGCCCTCTGATGGCCGCCAGCTGTGTCTGCACTGTGACTTCTTCCTGCTCCGGGTGCACCCTTTTAGGTTTGCTTCCCTTAGTTTAGCATAGCCGGGCCTCTGTGTACGTGTCATGAGCGTAGCATTTCATTCTTGATCAATGAGACACAGTGCAGAGAGAGGGAATTGAAAAAGTCCCCTCACTATTATCATTTGATTAAAATAGAAATATCACACCGTACGGTAGAATTTTAGTTAGAAAGGACCGTAGATATCATGCTAAAAATATCAAATACATGCCATCTACTGTTTTCAAATATATATTTATACCATGAGAATATAAAAACACAGGCAGGAACTGTGCGCATGAGCCTCAGGATAGAAGTTGCTCCCGGGACGAGAGGGAAGTAAATGGTATTGGAAAGGGGGAACCTCTATGTCTTTGTAATGTTTTATTTATTAAAAAGAAGGGTCTGAGGCCAATATGGCAAAAGATTTATGTAACATTTGGGCTTGTGGGGGCACACATCATAAAATAATTTTACATTCTCACACCGCTTTTTTCCCCCACTGGCCACTGTGGAAGTCTCCCTTTCCTACTTTCTCGGAAAAATGATAGCTTTCGATGTCACCTTTCGGCATGAATTCATTGTCCCCTTTAAAAGGCTTAAAACGTCCGGTGTGATCTAAACAAAAGCTTCAGCCTCTCATTCGGGCTAAGGCCTACTGCCCCCCTCCCTGGCTTGGACCTGACAGGCTCAGGAACCTGCAGTGTCAGCCTCTTCTCTACTTCTCTGCCCGGCTCTGTCCCTTGATCTCCAGGGTGCTGTGGGGACAGGAGGAAGAGGAGAGGACAGAGACGTCTTTCTGGTCTGGCTCAGTTTGCAGTTGGGGTTGGCGTCCTCTGGCAGGGGCAGCCGTCCCTGTGACGTGAGAACGCGGCTGGGCTTCCCGGAGACCTCTGCTCCACGAGGGAGTTTTTGGATGCCGCGAGCCTGCCGTCTTCCACGGGGGGTCCTTCTGGCTCTAGAAACATACCTCCCTGGGGCCAGCGGCGGTCAGCCCGCTTTCATTGAAGCCTCCACCCTCCCTTGGTCTTAGCTCCCTTGAGCCACTCTGAGATCCTCTCCCCTAGGCGGTCTCTGCACCCCGCAGACTCCAGGGAGTCATGCTCCGTGACCTTCCCTTGGAGTGAGTCAAAGGGGGGCCACCACCCACGGCAAGTGGGGGAAGCTCATCACTCTGACAGCGCCCTTCCAAGGGACCCTCTCTGCCAGTCGCAGGGAATATCTAGCCCTTTCTTTAATGGCCTGGAGGATGCTGGGTGTAAGGTGGTGGAACATGCTTTGGGGAACCCTTCGCCACAGTTGCTTCAGTGACATTGTTTCTCTTTTCAGAATGGGTGGGCTCATAGCATCCCTTGTTTGACCCTTGGGTGTTTGCCCTTGCCCAAGTGGAATTCTGGTGGGAGAGCTCTGTCTGGCATCCTGTATCTGTAATTGCCTGCCATGGGAATAGGTCTGTGTGCTCTTGCTCCTAGGCTGGGCCTCCCTTTATGACTCTAGGATTTTTTGTTTTTAATTTTTGAGACAAGGTCTCACTCTGTCACCCAGGCTGATGTGCAGCAATGTTATCATAACTCACTGCAGCCTCGGACTTCTGGGTTCAAGGATCCTCCTGCCTCAGCCTCCTGAGTAGCTGGCACCACCACACCTGGATAATCTAAAAGGTATTTTTTGAGCTGGGTTTTTGCTTTGTTGTCCAGGCTGGCCTCAAACTCCTGGGCTCCAGTGATCCTCCCACCTCAGCCTCCTGAGTATCTGGGATTACAGGCACTAGCCATCACACACGGCTATGTTTAGGACTTTTGTGATGAGCCTAGTTCACACCACCAACACATTTGTAAAGCTCGGGCTTTAGGCAGATAGTATTTGTTATACTGCTTTTTACTTGCTGTATAGAAATCTTTCTTTCTTTCTTTCTTTTCCTGCGTCAGGATCTCACTTTATCACCCAGGCTGGAGCACGGTCGCTCAATCCCAGCTCACTGCAGCCTCGACCTCCTGGGCTCAGGTGATCACCCCACCTCGGTCTTCCAAGCAGCTGGGACTACAGGCACATGCCACTACAGTCAGATAACTTTTTGATTTTTTGTAGAAACAAGATCTTACTCTGTTGTCCAGGCTGGCCTCAAACTTCTGGGCTTGAACTCCCAAAGTGCTGGGCTCCCACTGCGGCCAGCTAGAAATATTTCTTAATATAACTTAAGAAGTTATTCAGGGACACTGCACAGTATTCTATTAGTGAGGAGACCAAGATCCAGATAGACTAAGACATCTGCCCCAACTCACATACCCAGAATTAGAACCCCAAACCTCAGATGCCCAGCCTTGCAGTATTTCCTCTGTTATATCATCTATCAAGAGTACAGAAGCGTAGTACTCAATGTCTTTTTGAATTTATATGAGTGTAAGGTTAAAAATATTCTGGGCTTAATTAATAGCAAGAGGACCAGTCGTGTAAGTGTTTTCTTTTTTTGACTGCATAGTTGAAGCAGCAATGAAACTATTATTAAAGGCCATCAAGTTGGAGGTAATTTTCTGAAAATTTGTGGTAGCTGAAATCTTAATCATCTTCCAAGGAAGAGTGATATACTTGCAAATAGATCCACAGATAGTAATACCTGTAGTCATGAGCCATATAACAGAATTTCGGTCAGCAATGGGCTGCATATATGACAGTGGTCCTACAAGACGACTATAATTTGTATCATTATTTTAGAGTGTGCTATTTTTACTTATTTAAAAAGAGAGTGAACTGTAAAGCAGCCTCAGGCAGGTATTACAGAAGAAGATACTGTTATCAGAGGCAATGACAGCTCCATGCACATGATTGCCCTTGAAGACCTTCCAGGGGGACAAGAAGTGATGGTGGAAGACGGTGATATTGATGATCCAGTCTCTACGGCTAGGCCTAGGCTAATGTGTGTGTTTGTATCTTAATTTTTTCTCTCTCTTTTTTTCTTTTCTGATTTGGAATCTCACACTGTCGCCCAGGCTGGAGTGCAGTGGCACGCTCACGGCCACCACCACCTTGATCTGCTGGGCTCTGGCGATCCTTCTACCTCAGTCTTCCAAGTAGCTGGAACAACAGACATGCACCACCATGGCCATCTAATTTTTTGATTTTTATTGTAGAGATGAGGTCTCACCAAGTTGCCCAGGCTGGTCTCGAACGCCTGGGCTCAGGCAATCCTCTTGCCGCCATCTCCCAAAGTGCTGGGATTATAGGCATGAGCCACTGCGCCCTGTGTCTCATTTCTTAACAAAAAGTTTAAAAAGTAAAAGAAAAAAAAGATAGAAAGAAGGCTTATAAAATAGAATATAGGAAAGAAAATAGTTTTGCGCAACTGTACCGTATGTTTGTGTTTTAAGCTAAGTGTTATTACAAAAAAGTTAAGGAGTAACCACTGCACTCCAGTCTGGGTGACAGGGTGAGACTCCAACTCAAAAAAAATTTTTTTTTTAAGTCATAAGGTAAAAGAGTTACAGTCAGTAGTAAACAAACTCAGGTTAATTTATTATTTGAAGAAAGAAAAATATTAAACAAATAAATTGAGTGTAGCCTAAGTGTGCAGTGTTATAAAGTCTACAATGAGCCGGGCTCAGTGGCTCAGCCTGGAATCCCGCGCCT
This sequence comes from Carlito syrichta, assembly GCF_000164805.1. Taxonomy (NCBI): domain Eukaryota; kingdom Metazoa; phylum Chordata; class Mammalia; order Primates; family Tarsiidae; genus Carlito; species Carlito syrichta. Next base: position 478,860 of record NW_007260132.1, on the reverse strand, counting down.
TTGGGAGGCTGAGGTGAGTGGCTTGCCTGAGCCCGTGGGTTCGAGACCCAC
>NW_007260132.1:472820-478789 GCF_000164805.1 Carlito syrichta | reverse complement strand
CAGCCACTGCACTCCAGTCTGGGTGACAGAGTGAGACTCCAACTCAAAAGAAAAAAAGTCTACAATGGTGCACACTAATGTCCTGGGCTGTCACATTCACTTACCACTCACTCACTGACTCTCCCAGAGTAACTTCCAGTCCTGCAAGCTCCATTCATAGTTAGTGTCCTATACAGGTGTATCATTTTAAAAATCTTTTATGTCATACATTTTTTTGAGTTGGAGTCTCACTCTGTCACCCAGGCTGGAGTGCAGTGGCCACTCCCGGCCACTGCAGCCTCAACCTGCTGGGCTCAGGCGATCCTTCTACCTCATCCTTCCAAGTAGCTGGAACTATAGGCGCATGCCATCGTGCCTGGCTAATTATTTTTTTGATTTATTGCAGAAACGAGGTCTCACCAAATTGCCCAGGCTGGTCTCAAATCCTGGGCTCAGACAATCCTCTCACCTCAGCCTCCCAAAGTGCTGGGATTGCAATAAGGAGCCACTGCACCCAGTTTATATCATGTTTTTACTGTACCTTTTCTATGTTTAGATACACAAATACTACTGTGTTACAATTGCCTGCAATATTCAGGACAGTAACATGTTGTACAGATTTGGAGTACAGGAGCAACAGGCTATACCATATAGCCTGGGGTGTGTAGTAGGCTAGACCATGCAGGTTTCTGTAAGTGCACTCTGAGATGTTTGCACAATGATGAAATCCCCTAACAATGTGTTTCTCAGAATGCATCCCTGGCCAGGCACGGTGGCTCACACCTGTAATCCCAGCCCTTAGAGTAGCTGATGTAGGAGGATTGCTTGAGCCCAGGAATTTGAGACCAGTCTGGGCAACATAGCAAGACCTCATCTCTACTACAAATAATAATAAAAAATAGCCTGGTGTGGTGGTGCATGCCTGTAGTCCCAGCTAGTCAGGAGGCTGAGGCAGAAGGAGTGCCTGAGTTCAGGAGGTCGAGGCTGCAGTGATCTGGGATCATACCACTGTACTCCAGCCTGGGTGACAGAGTGAGACTCCAACTTAGAAAAAGAAAGGAATGTATCTCCGTTTTTTTTTTTGGTATCTCCGTTGTTAAGTAGTGCATGACTGTACTTAAGAAAAGATCTGGTAGTAATACATTTCCATGTAGGTCCAGATCAGCAGCACACACACACACACACACACACACACACACACACACACACACACACAATGACACAATGACCTGAGGTCACTGTGGAACTGAAGACATATTGTTCTCATTAGCTGATGATTTTGGTAATTAAAAGTAACGCCTAAGCAAACACCATAAGTCCTGGTCAACACAGAACTCATTAGCCACTTTATTATGCCACTGAAAGCCTAAGCAACCTCCTGTCTTCCTTGGGTTGTTTTCACGAGTCCCTCCATCTGTCTGTTCATCCAACCACCCTACACACTTTTATTTAGTGCTGGGCATGTCTCTATTCCTCCTGCCCCCGGCACCGGTGACCTTCTTTCTGAAACACGTCCCACCAGGTCTCAGCTTACTTGAGCAAACTAACCACTTGGGGTAAGGATGTCTCTGCTATGAAGGAGCTTGGCTTCAAGTTGCTGGGGCCTGTTTTAGGGTCAGTGATGGGGATGAGTCTAAGTTGTGATAACGGGAACACGTTTTGGAAATGAGGAGGTGCCCCCTAATGTGACAGATTTTTATTAAGTGGGAGGGACTTGAGCACGTCTCCCTCCGTCCCACTCCTATCTCTCTGTCCTCGCTACTTCGTGTCCTTGGTTTCTGTTCTGACACACCATTTGTGTCTTTCTGCTTGTACATGGGTGTGCCTGGCAGTGAAGCAGTGAGTGTGGCACCCGGTCAGGATGTACGGGATATGTGCATATATGTGTGTGGTGCGTGTGTGTGGGTGTGTCAGTGTGATTGCATGTGTGAGTGTTCATGCACTTGTAATTATGCATGTGTGTGAGCGAGTGTGTGCGCATGTATACCTCAGTGTGTATGCATGTGTGAGTGTGCATGTGTGTAACTGCATGTGTGTGAGTGTGTACATACACATGTGCTTGTGTGTAGTGTGAATGTGTGCGTGAACGTGTGTATATGCATATGCATAAGTAAATGCGCATGTGTAGCGCACATGCATGTGTGAGTATTCATGTGTATACTTGTGCATGTGAGTGAATGCATGTGCATGTTGGAGTGTGCATGTATTTGGGTGTGCATGTGTGAGTGAATGAGTGTGTGCATATATGAGTGTGCATATGTGTGCATGCAAGAGTGAGTGTGGATGCATGTGGATGCATATGTGTGCATGCCTGTGTGAGTGTGGATGCATGTGCGTATGTGCATTGTGTATATATGCATGTGTGAGCACATGCATGTGTAAGAGTGCATGTATGTAAGTGCATTGCATGAGTGTGCATGTGTGCATATGTGTGCATGCATATATGAATGTGAATTTGTGTGTAGCATACATGTGTATGCGAATTTACATGCATGGATGAATGTGCATGCATGGATGAGTGCATTTGTGTGAGTTGCATGCAAGTGTGAAAATGCATGTGCGTGTGAGTGTACAGGTTTGTGTTAGCATGCATAGTGTGTACATGTGAGTGTGTATGCATGTGTGAATGTGCACACATGTTTGTATGCATGTGCGCACATGCATGGTGTATATGTGTAATTGTGCATGCATGTGTAAGCATGTGTGTTTGCATGTACGTGTGAGTGTGCACACATGTTTTGGGGTATGAGTGCTTGTGTGCATGTGTGTGACTGTCATGCATGTGTGATTTGCATGCATGTGTGAGTGTGCATGCATGTGGGTGTGTTTGCATGCACACTTACACATGCATGTGTGCACAAAAGGTTGGCATTCCAACTTCAGATTAGGTACGTATATAAAGCCCTTTGCCTTTAGTGAATATTAAAATAAGTGGAAGTTCAGAATGCTTCAGATTAGGCCCACCTTTCAAACACAATTTTCAGGACTTTTTTAGTTATTTAAAAAGTTTGCTGTGTGATTTGAAGGGTACACTGCAATTAACTATGTAGTAGAACAAATAACATTTTCTTAGGAAAAGAGCTGCTTTCTTCAGTTCACTGATGAGAGAGTCTAAACACTTTGACATTTTTGTAAACTCATGGAATGTGTATACGTTTTGTAAACAAGTGGAACATGTGTAGTGCCTGCAGGGTGAGGGAGGGATTGGAGAGAGAGTATGACTGGCTTCTTAGAGTAGCCCTCCAAACCACTGTCCCGGTGGTGTGCTCACATGGGCAAGGGCAGGTTCTCAACTTTACTCCTCACAAATGTAGTTTTGTGAGTGTTGAGCTCAAGTCTGTGTGTGTGTGTGTGTGTGTGTGTGTGTGTGTGTGTGTGTGTGTGTACATGCACCTATTAACATCCCATAGAATTAATTTGCAGTTCCAGAAATTCTGGCCCAGGTAACTAAGAATGGTAATTGTAATCAGAACATTTTCTTTCTTGGATGCTACCAACATTGCCATGGGGTTTTCAAAATCTCTCTCCTTTGATCTCCTTAAACATCATTATCTTTCTGTTGACAAAACTTGAAATGTTATAAATAATTGGATCAGTGATCTTGTTCAGATTACACTGTGGTTTTCTTGCTGAGATTTAGAAGACATTCTCTAGCTGGACATGGTGGTGCATGCCTGTAGTCCCAGCTACTTGAGAAGGTGAGGTGGGAAGATCACTTGAGTCCAGGAGTTCGAGGCTGCAGTGAGCTATGTCACTGTACTCTAGCCTGGGCAGTAGAGTGAGAACCTGTCTCTAGACAGAGCAGAATAGAGTAAAACAAGGAAGACACATTTCTCTCTAAATGAGATGGGGGAAGCATCTCATTTTCACTGGGAATAAAGTCCCTCTGTAGATGACTCATCTTATTTTTGTAATCATGTTTATCGGATTCATATTTGAAGAGTGAGCAGGTTAAATAGTGTGCCCCCAAAATTCATTTCATCCAGAACCTTAGATGTGACATTATTTGAAAGTAAGATTTCTGTGGATGAAATTGGTAAAGAATCTGAAGATGAAATCATCCTGAGTTTAGAGTAGGCCTACATCCAATAACTGGTGTCTTTATAAGAGCTAGGAGACGGAGATTTGGATAGGGGGATTTGTAGAGACAGCCTTGAGAAGATAGCGGCAGAGGGAGGAGTGATACAGCTATAAGCCAGCGAATGCCAAGGACTGCTCGGAGATTTCACTTGTCTATCTTAGCTCTTATGGCATGGGCACTTGAGGTTTGGACCTGGAATTGGTTGCCAGTTCTAATTTCCAAAAGGATGTCTCCTGCATTTTCTAAGGTTCTTACAGGTTGAGGTTTTGTGTTTAGGTCTTTGACCCATTTAGAGTTGATTTTTTGTGTATGGTGATAGGTAAGGGTCTTGTTTCAATCTTCTTCATGTGGTCAGCCAGTTTTCCCAGCACCGTTTACTGAATAGGTTCTCCTCTTCCCAGCGATTGGTGGTGGAGGCTTTGTTGAAGATGAGTTGGTTGAGAAATTGAGATTTTGCTTCTGGAATCTCTATCTTATTCCATTAGTCTATATGCCTTTTCTTCTACCAAGCCAGGCTGTTTTGACTGTTGTAGCTTTCTAATAAAGTTTGAAGTCTGAGAGTGTGATACCTCCTGCTTTGCTTTCTTTTTTTTTTTTTTTGCTGAGGATTGTTTTGGCTATTTGTGCTCGTTTGTGTTTCCATATAAATTCCTGTATTGTCATTTTCAGGTCAGAGAATAATGCTGCCAGTAGTTTAATAGGTATTGCATTAAATCTGTAGATTACATTGGGTGGGATGGACATCCTGACAATGTTGATTCTTTCAATTCATGAGCATGGAATATTTTTCCATTTGTTTGTGTCAACTTTTATTTCTTTGAGCAGTGCTTTGTAGTTTTCATTGTAAAGGTCTTTCACATCTCTGGTTAGGAAGATGCCAAGGTATTTAATTTTTCTTTGTGGCTATAGTGAATGGGATTGTGCTTTTTATGTGGGTTTCTGTCTGTTTTTTGTTGGTGTATAGGAATGTGACTGTCTTATGGACATTCATTTTATACCCTGAGACTTTGCCAAAGTCCTTTTTCAATGCAAGGAGTTTTTTGACAGATTCTCTTGGGCTTTTGAGGTATAGGATCATGTCTCCTGCAAAGAGGAATAACTTAACTTCTACTTTTCCTATTTGGATACCCCTGATTTCCTTCTCTTGTCTGATTGCTCTAGTTAAGACTTCCAAAACTATGTTGAACAGGAGGGGTGAGAGTGGGCATCATTGTTTTGTTCTGGTTTTCAGGGAAAATGGCTCTAATTTCTGTCTGTTTAGCAGTATGTTGGCTGTGGGTTTCTCATAGTTGGCTCTTATTATTTTGAGTTATGTTCCATCTATGCTTAGATGTTTGAGGGTTTTTAACAAGAAGTGGTGCTGGATCTTATCAAAACCTTTTTCTGTGTCTAATGATATAATTATGTGGTTTTCGTTTTTACAACTGCTGATGCATTTAATTACGTTTATGGTCTTGTGGATATTGAACCAGTCCTGCATCCTGGGGATGAAGCCTACTTGTCATGATGGATGGTTTTTGAGATTGTTGTTGAATCTGGTTTGCTGGAATCTTATTGAGAATTTTGGATCTATGTTCATCAAGGATATTGACCTGTAGTTCTCTTTCTTTGTTGGATCTTTACCTGGTTTGGTTATCAATGTAATAGTAGTTTCATGAAATGATTTGGGGAGAGTTCCATCCTTCTCGGTTGCCTGGAATACTTTCAATAGGATTGGTATAAGCTCCTCCTTGTATGTTTTGTAGAATTCTGCTGGAAAGCCTTCTGGTCCAGGGCTTTCTTTTGTAAGTAGTTTTCTTATGGCATAGTTGATTTCCTGGGTTGTTATTGGTCTATTTAGGGTCTCTACTTTTTCTTGTTTCAACCTGGGGAGGTTGTGTGATGTCAGAAAGTCCTCCATTTCATTTAG
>NW_007260132.1:466461-472732 GCF_000164805.1 Carlito syrichta | reverse complement strand
GTCTTGCTTTTCCAGCTTCCTTATGTGATTTGTTAGGCTGTTAACTTGTGATCTTTCCATTTTCTTCATGTGTGTTCTTAGAGATATGAATTCCTCTCTCAGTATTGCCTTCATGACATCCTAGAGATTGTGGTAAGATGTTTCTTCATTTTCATTTGTTTCCAGGAATCTTTTAACCTCTGTTTTGATTTCCATGTTGGCCCAGGAGTTGTTCAGCATCATGCTGTTTAGTGTCTGTCTTTGGGTTTGGGAGGAACTTTGTTGGTATTGATGTTTATTTTTATTCCACTGTGGTCTGAGAAGATACATGGCTGTATTTCAGTCATATGGAATTTTTTTGATGCTTGATTTATGGCTAAGGATGTGACCAATCTTAGAGTACATTCCATGTGGTGATGAGTAGAATGTATATTCCATGGTTGTTGAGTGGAGTGTTCAGTAGGTATCAGTTAAGTCCATTTGGTCAAGTGTCACATTGAGGTTCTGGATCTCCTTGTTGATTTTTTGTCTTGATGATCTGTCTAGGTTTGTTAGTGGGTATTCAAGTCCTCAGCTATGATAGTGTTAGAGTCAATATATTTTTTTAGTTTACCTAGAAATTTCCTTATGAAAGTTGGTACTCCTATGTTGGATGCATACATGTTTAGGATGGAAATTTCTGGTTGATGAATTGAACCTTTTATCATTATGTAGTAATCTGCTATATCTTTTTAAATTTTTGATGGCTTAAAGGGTATGTTGTTTGAAATTAAGATCACAACTCTTGTTTTCTTTTGTGTTCCATTTGCCTGAAATTTTGCTTCCCATCCTCTTTGAGTCTGTGAGTATCCTTTCTGGTGAGATGAGTCTCTTGGAGACAATATATTGTTGCTGGTGGTATTTTATCCATTTTGCTATTCTATGTCTTTTCAGTGGTGCATTTAGTCCATTCACATTCAGGTTAATTATTGAGATGTGGGAGTTTATCCCTGTTATGAGGTTCTTATATAATTTGTTGTTGTTCCTGCTGTTTGTTTATTTGTTTGTTATCTTTCTTTTGAATTTTGGGTTGATTCCTGTGTGTTTTTAATCTTTTTCCTGAAATCTTGGGGAGGGCAGTGTCATTCTTTTTTTCCCTTTCTTCTGTGTTTAATATTTTCTTGTGTTTCTTGTAGAGCTCGTCTGAAGTGGCATAAACTCTTAGGGGTTGAATGTCTGGGAATAATTTTAATTTTCCATCAGTGATGAACACTAGCTTAACTGGGTAGGTAAATTCTTGGTGGAAATCATTTATCTTTGAGAACTTTGAGGTTGGAGTCAGGAAGATGACGGCCAAGCCAGTCAGACTATGTGAGTCCCAGTGTGAGTGAGTATGGCATATTTTGTGTATGTGCTGGTGAGCAAGTGGGCGTGTGAGTGGCTGACTCAGTGAGGGTTAGGAAGCTAGCGGCCAGGGCTCTCCCTCACCAGTGGTGGCTGGTGCTGCAGCTGTTGGACTTGGACCCTAGTGATTCCCAGGACGCAGAAGCTGAGCACCATTTTTTTTCTTAAATCAACAGAACCCTTCCTGGGAAGAAAATGCTGGGACAGACTGTTTAAGTGGTGGCTTGTGAGCAAGAGGCCAGGGCCCTGGTGCAGCAGCTGGTGCTGCAGCTTCTCTGCTTGGTCTCTGACTCTTCCCAGGTCGCAGAAGATGAGTGCCATTTTAAAAAAAATGGACAAAAGTTTTCCTGTGAAGATGCGGTGGGGAGATACTACTGCCCCAGGCTCTGCCTCACCATTGCAGCAGGAGAAACAGCCAGCTCCAGACTTTGCCTCACCACTTCAGAGCCTGGCAGGGCCCTGGCGTCAGGGGCTGTGGAGGGAGTCCAGAGGCAGTGTCCCACAGAAGAGGACAAGAGAGGCACCCCACCCCCATCTTGAAGGCGGGGCAGGAAAGTGCTCCGACTTGCTCACGACAGAGTAACAGACCCGATCTCTGTGACTGGTGGACTGGCTACTCAGGGATCGATCGTTTTCCAGAGGGAAGATTCTGAAAGCACAAACTTCAGAGGGACCTGATGAGTGCTGAGTTCCAGGTGCCCCACCCCCTACCCTGATCCAGCCATGATACAAAAGGTGTGACCAGAAAAGGATGAGGAAGAACTCCAAAGAGATCAGTGGTGAGTCCAGGGCTGACCCCAAAACCCCCTCCCCAGCATTCCTCTGAACATCAGGCCCACACAGCTGGGCCACGACTGAGAGAGACAAACCCAGGCAGAGCCTGGGCGTCAGTCGCAATAGGAGAACTCCATTCCAGGATAGGCCTGGCTGGGGAACCTCCAACAAGTGCATACCTGGGGGAGAGAGAATCCTATACCTCTCCACAGGAGGAGATCTCCCTGACCACACGAGAGTGGGAGGGGAGGGCTACAGCCCCAACCACCTCCACTACCCCTTCCCCTTCCCTGCTCCAGACACTGAGGTGAGAGTGAAAGAGGTGGCTTGGCTGGAGAGACCTGGTTAGAGGAACAATGACAGAGCATGTCACAAGAGGGCAGGATTTTTTTTTAAAATTTTTTAATTTTTTTTATTATCAATATTTTTTATTATGATGTTGTGGGGTACAGTTAAGGGTTAGGTATACAAATACATTTCATTCAGGCACCCTATTGATAAGAGGTGCTTCCCCATCCCCAGACAGATATTTGCTACCGTTAATCCCATTCCCCCCCACATAGTTTCCCTACTGTCAGTCCTAAAAGCTTTAAATATCAACCTCCCATATGACCCCACAATCCCCCACTGGGAATATATCCGGAAGAACTCAAATCACTCTACAAAAAAGATACCTGCACATGTATGTTTATCGCAGCATTGTTCACAATAGCAAGAACCTGGAAGCAACCAAATTTTTAAATTTTTAAAAATTTTTTGCCCGTTTGTTTGCTAGTTCATCTGTTCATCTCCTTTTAAAATATTTTTCCTTTGTGCATGAATGTGTATGTGAGGGTTTGATCTGCATCCCCTTCAATTTTTTTCTTTTTTTCTTTTCTTTTTCTGTTTCTTTCTTCTTTTACTTGTTTTCTGTTTATGTGTATATGTGAGTGACTGAGTGTGCAGCTTTCAATTTTGTTGTTGTTGTTGGTTTGTTTTTGTTCTTCTGTTCTTCTGTTTTTTTATTTTCATTTTTTATAGTTTAAGGTGTGTGTCAATATATATGTGAGGGTTTGATCTGAATTCCTTTTGTTCCCCTGGTCTTTCTGTTTTTCTTCTCCATTCACTTTGTGCTAGGCATGTGTGAATGTGTGATCGGTTTTCTAGTTTTTTTATTGTTGTTGTTACTTGTTTTGTTTCACTTTGTTGTTATTCCAGTTTGTTTTGGGGGGTGTGTGTATGTCTGTGTGTGTGTTCGATTATTTTTTGTGTTGGTTCCTGCTTTGCATCATCATAGAGAGTGGTGGGGAGTAGCGGGTCTCAGGGGACACATACCACAGTAAGTGAACATTGTAATTTGCAAGTGTTTTCTGAATCCTAGCACTCCAGCCCCTACTTTATTTGACTTTCAAAACCTATAAGAAACAATAAAGCTTCCCATCCACCATCCTATTTCAAAATAGAACAAATCCAGAGCCCGTATCAGGGAAGAATAGAGGGCTGAGCAAACATCAGAAGGGAAAGCCTCTCCCACTGACACTGAATAACAGAACTAAAGAAAAAAAACAAGAGATCTGTCACAAATGAAGAAAAACCAAAGAAAGACTATAGGCAATTTCAAGTGTGCCAAAGAGAAAACTCCTGAAAAATCAGACCTTGGTGTCCAAACAATGGAAGTCATCAACAACTGGCCCTAGATAGAATATGACAGAGATTAGGGAATGGATGGAATGAGTGAATAAGACTCAAGAAAAGCCGGGCTCGGTGGCTCAGCCTGTAATCCTGCGCCTTTGGGAGGCTGAGGTGAGTGGATTGCCTGAGCCCGCGGGTTCGAGACCCCGCCTGGGCCACGAGACCTCATCTCTACAATAAATCAAAAAATCAGCCAGGTGTGGTAGCGCGTGCCTGTAATTCCGGCTACTTGGAAGGCTGAGGCAGAAGGATCGCCGGGGCCCAGCAGGTCGAGGCTGTGGTGGACAGGAGCGGCCACTGCACTCCAGTCTGGATGACAGAGTGAGACTCCAACTCAAAAAAAAAAAAAAAACAAAAAAAAGACTCAGGAAAGACAAGATACAACACTTAAAGAACTTGTAACAGAGATTTTTGGCAATAAAAAGTTTCATCCAGGAAATAAATAACAAGATGACAAGCTTGGAAAGTAGAATTAATCTACCTGAAAAAAGAATCTCAGAACTTGAAGACCAAACATGGAGTTAACCTGATCTGTAAGAAACATAGAAAGAAGACTCAGAAAGAAAGAACAAAGCCTACAAGAGATGTGCAATTATATCAAGAGGGCAAAACTATGCCTGATTGGTATCTCAGAGGAATATAGGGAAATGGAGAACAACTTGGAGCAAGTATTCTAAGACATAATCCAAGAAAACTTTTCCCATCTCACCAGAGATGTGACCAGCCAAACACAAGAGATACAGTCAACCCAAACACAAGAGATACAGTGAACCCCCACAAAACATCAAATGAGAACTAAAAGTTGTTGTTGGATTGAACCTTTTGTCATATTGTTGTGCCCTTTTGCATATTTTTAAATTTTTGATAGCTTAAAGGTTGTTTTGTCTGACATTAAGATCACGACTCCTGCCTTATTTTGTGATCCATTTGCCTGGAACTTGCTTTCCATCCTTTAACTTTAAGTGCATCCCTTGTGTTGCAATGAGTTTCCTGGATGCTACAAATAATTGGGCCATGGTATCTTATCCAGTTTACCATTCTGTGTCTTTTCAGTGGTGCATTTAGTCCATTCACATTCAGGCTGATTATTGAAATGTGATTGCTTATCCCTGAAATGAGATTCTTAGGAAGTTTTTTCTTTGTTTTCTTTTGGCTTTGGTGTTGATGTATGTGTGTGTTTTCAAGTTTCTTGTTGTGCTATATTCTCTGTTGGTTCTGTGCTCTGCTGTTCTCTTGGGAAGTGTGTGGTCATTTTTTTTTCTTTCTTCTGTGCTTAATACCTTTTTAAGTGTCTCCTGTAGAGCTAGTCTGGATGCTGCAAAATCTCTTAGGGATTGAATTTTTTTTTTTTTGAGTTAGAGTCTCACTCTGTCGCCCAGACTGGAATGCAGTGGCCGCTCCCGGCCATTGCAGCCTTGACCTGCTGGGCTCCAGTGATCCTTCCGCCTCAACCTTCTGAGTAGCCGGAATTACAGGCGTGTGCTATCATGCTCAGCTGATTTTTTGATTTATTGTAGAGATGAGGTCTTGCTGCCCAGGCGGGTCTTGAACCCGCGGGCTCAGGCAATCCACTCACCTCAGCCTCCCAAAGGCGCAGGATTGAGCCACCGAGCCTGGCAGTGGGAAGAATTTTAATTCTCCATCACTGATGAAGCTGAGCTTGACTGGATAGGAAATTCTTGATTGAAATTGTTTATCTTTGAGGACTTTGAATATAGGACTCCAGGCCCTTCTTGCTTGTAGTGTTTCTGCCAATAGGTCTACTACTATTCTGATTGGTTTTCCCTGGTAGGTAGTCTGACCTTTCTTCCTGCTACCTTTAGGAATTTTTTCTTTCATGCTTACTTTGTGTAGGGGAATTACTATGTGTCTACTCAGGAGGCTGAGGCAGGAGTATCACTTGTTGCAATTTAATGCAGGTCAAGCTTGTAGCCATCTCTAACAGCTGCAAGAACTCAACAGTGGTAGCTATGATCAGTGTCTACAGTAAATAATGATATGAGGAGCTGGAGACAGAGCTGCAGATTCGTTATTCCCTTGTTGCCCTTGATCTCCAAAGTGGTCACCTCAATTCAAATGAAATTTTAATGAATTACCAATGCATGCAAAGTCTATTTGAATTAATCTTGTGGAGATAGCTTATTTTTATTTATTTGCTAACTCAGTAATTTTTTTTTGAGACATAGTTTCCATCTGTCACTCAGGCTAGAGTTCAGTGGCATGATCATGGCTCACCACAGCCTTGACCTTCTAGGCTCAAGTGATCCTTCTGCCTCAGCCTACTGAGTAGCTGAGACTACAGGTGTGTACCACCATGCCTGGCTTCTCTCTCTCTCTCTCTCTTTCTCTCTCTCTCTCCCTCCCTCTCCACCCCCTTTTCTTCTTTCTTTCAAGATAAGATCTCAGCCAGCTCGGTGGCTCAGCCTGTAATCCCGCACCTTTGGGAGGCTGAGGTGAGTGGATT